>NC_064811.1:191402636-191409359 GCF_023721935.1 Panthera uncia
CCCCCTCGAATTTCCCGAAACCAGCCAGGGCGTGCCTGGTTGTAGTCTGACATAAAGGCAGGAACCAATCAAGTTCTGCTGAATGGTTTAAAATAAAGGCGGGAACCAATCAAGTTCTGCTGAGCGTTCAAATTTAAATGTTAACCAACAACAGCTCTGTAACCTCTAAAAAAGGTCCCTAACTTGTTTGTGCCGGTCTATAAAAGAAGCTGTAAGATCCTTACTCGGGGCCTCTTAGCGTCACTGGCAATGAGTGCGCGGAGGACCGGGTTCGAACCTGCAATAAACGACCCTTGCCGCTTGGCTTTGATTCTGGACTCTGGTGGTTTGTTTTCGGGGGGGGGGTCTCTCGAATCGGGGCATATCAGCATCATAATTAAAAAGAAATTAAGAATTAGTAAATGGGTGGCATTGAATTACATGTTAACCATCAAGAACAAATGGTTTATAATTGGTAAGGAGTCAACACACATTTCAAAAGAATTAGGTAAGAAAAAAAAAGAATAGTGAAATAATTACAAGAAAAATATTTGGAAATATTAATATAATTTAGGATGATGAGTGATGTTTGTTCAGGTGTAAAAAGAAAGGCAAAATGTAAAACTAAAAATACACAGGATTTTCTAACAAATTAAATCTGTATAAGAAAATAATTACAAAAAATTAATTATAAAGATCAAATTAAAAAAAAATACTTTCAGCCTAAGTGACCACCAAATGTTAAAGTACAGGTGTGTAAAAAGTTAACTAATAATGTTTCTTAAAAGAAAATGAACAAAGGGAAGGAAGAGGCAGTCACCAAAATGGGAAAAAAGGAATGTATTAAAAGCATTAAAAAAGTGAATTCAGTAGCAAAGGAGTGCAAAATGATCCAACTTGGCTCAGTTTTAAGAAAATGATTAAAAACAAAAGGGAGAAAAGTAGTCATTGAGAATGAGAGTAAGTGGAAATTGATATTTGCATTTATGGCAGGGTGGTTGTACAATCTGCTTGTAAGATAACATAGACATACGTAAAATAATCTGAGTAATATGCAATTAGATTTTTTGGAGTTAATATTAAGAAAATAACTGAGATGGACATAAAAATATATTTTTGTAGTAATATTTCAAGTAGTAAAATTTTAGAATGTCACCACAACCCTTGATTTGTTGATTAACACGGAGTACCTAAAATGGAATGCATGATTCCCACATTTTGAAGAAATAATATTTCTGCACGGAGATGACAGAGTGAAGTTGTATTATTGAATCTCCTTCCATCAATATCTTATCAAACAGCAAAATAGTAACACACAGATGCACACAGATACACAAGCAGAAGAAATCATACAATAAAAATAGCACAATTTCATTTGATAAATACTGAAAGGTGATAACCAAGAAAGACAGTATCAACTCCACACCATTCTCCACAGGCAGTTTGGAAGAATAACGATAAATTAAAATATAATTAGGTATGAACAGAAATGGCCTCTAATATTTCATGGCTTTTGTGAATATCTCCCTAACTTGTATGTCCTTGTCCTACTGCAGCGAGAAATATTTGAAATCATAGATGTTCTACTAGCATGGATCCATTAGGGGCTTGTAAGGAGCAAATTACTCCCTGTTAATCTTTGATAGAGCTATAGTAGGAGCTAGCCATATATTGTTATTGGTTCTCATTTTAAGCCACTGATATTTTGATGTTATTTATTGCAAAATGATACCCAGCCTATTGTGTTTGATAACATGAATAATTCAGGCAGCAAAGGATATAAATGTTGTCTCCAAGAACCACTTTACATCTGCTGGTAACTATACATCTGTCTTGGCAATACAGGTTTCCTATACATTGTGCCTAAGCATTCAAATTACAATACAATAAAGTAAGATAAAAACAAAAACAGAGTAGGCACTGGGAATTCTATGGTATCTGGGTAAACTGTCCAATTAAGTCCAGAGAATCAGTTGAAACAGGACTTCTTCCTAAAGATATCTCTGTCTACCAAATAGCTAGTTAACTATGCCATGCACACACCCAAATGCTATGGAAAACTTGATGTTTTCACTGCTGACATAAATAAGTCATGCTGTAAACAGTGAATAATGGGGTAGATTTCCCTATCTGCCACAAAATACTGCTTTGACTATGCAGTATCTACACTACGTATCTTGTCATAATTAACTTTTTTTTAGTGTTAATTTATTTTTGAGACAGAGAGACAGAGCATGAGCAGGGGACGGGCAGAGAGAGAGGGAGACGCAGAATGCCGAGCAGGCTCCAGGCTCTGAGCTGTCAACCCAGAGCCCGACGCGGGGCTCGAACTCACGAATCGCAAGATCATGACCTAAGCCGAAGGAGGATGTCTAACTAAGCCACCCAGGCGCCCCTCAAAATTAACTTTTAAAAAGAGCAACTACAACACTTGCTTGCAGTCATGATGCTATTACACCATTTGTAAATAAAACTGGACGACTCTTTCATCCAAAGTCAATTCACTGATTTCAAATGAAGATACTTTATGTGCTTAGTTTAAATCAACTGCAGCCAGCAGACCTAGTCAATAACCTTATATGGAAAGATAAATGTTAGAAAACACTGAAAATTATTTAACATTCCTAATTGTATACAAGAGTAAGGATGGCAAGAAACTGGAAAACAAGGGATATTTCCACCATCATTCATGTTCTTCTCCATGGACTTTTTCTGGGTACTTGTGCGAATGACTGGGGGCAGATATGAACATGAAATACCTTCCTGGGGTGCATCAATGAAGAAGGAGAATCAGTCATGGCTGGAAAGGAACAAAGCCATGTTTGGGTGGTTTTCCCCTAAGTAACAAAGTCTTAAATTCCTGGATGAGGATAGCAGACCCTGTCACCTTGAAGACTTAGGAAGACCTACTAGAGTTGAAGGAAGGAAAAAGTATAGAAAAAAACAAAGTGAAACAAATCCACTATATCAGGGTAGATTCAAGAAATCTGTCTGGCCTCAGACATTTAAACACCCAAAATCTGGGAACCAACATAAGATTTCTACCAATTGGTGAATGTTTCCACTACAAGTAAACTCAAGAAATAACAACAAATGGGTACATGAGCACTTCTGGCTCAGTGTAAGAGCAGCTTGGACTCAAACTCATTCCACTTATCACCTGGACCAAATAAGCCACTCAGTGATTACAGTAAACATGGAAGCATAATTTGTCCCCCGGAAATAACATTACTTCAGACCCCTGGTTCATTAATCCACACAAGAAGTAGGTTTTCTTTTTCCCAGGTTACAATAGTTTTAATAAATGACCCAGGGGCACCTGGCTGGCTTAGTCGGTTGAGTGTCCAACATTTGGCTCAGGTCATGATCTTACAGTTCGTGAGATCGAGCCCCACGTCAGGCTCTGTGCTGACAGCTCGGAGCCTGGAGCCTGCTTCAGATTCTGTGTCTCCCTCTTTCTGCTCCTCCCCTGCTCACACGCTGTCTGTCTCTCTCTCAAAAATAAATAGATTAAAAAAAATTTTTTTTTAATAAATAAATGACCCCAGATCATGTTGAGGAAGGCTGGGAAGAAGTTATATAGCATGAATTTGTGGTGGCAAGGAATATTAATAAACTATGTTATTTGAGAGGTACTGGCTTTGTTAAAGAATGTGGTCTGGAAAAGAGGGGGCAGCAATGATTATCTTGGTGTCTGAAGATAGACCTCTGTGCCCTAAACTTGACCTTTATTACTCATATCAAAAAGGGACGATTTGCATTCCCACCAACAGTGCAAGAGGGTTCCCTTTTCTCTGCATTCTCGCCAACATCTGTTGTTAATTTCCTACTGTTTCCCGAGTTGTTAATTTTACCTACTGTTGCATTTTAAGAGTTCTTTGTACATTTGGAATTACAGTCTTTTATCAGATGTGTCTTTTAAAAATATTTTCTCCCAATCTGTGTCTTGTCCTCATTCTCTTGATATTGTCTTTCACAGAGCAAAAGTTTTTAATTTTAAGAAAGTCCAATCAGAGCGCCTTGGTGGTTAAGCACCCAACTTCAGCTCATGTCATGATCTCATGGTCAGCAAGTTCAAGCTCCATATCGGGCTCTATGCTGACAGCTCAGAGCTTTGAGTCTGCTTCAAATTCTGTGTCTCCATCTTTCTCTCTGCCCCTCCTCCACTTACGTTGTCTCTCTCTGTCTCTCTGTCTCTGTCTCTCAAAAAATAAAAAAAAAATAAACATAAAAAAAGAAAACAAACAAACAAATAAAAGGACCTGAGCAATGAGGGGCCAAGAGGGTGGAACAGCATGGAACTTGTTTTTTTTTTTTGCCTCTTTTACCCCTGAAATGCAGCTAGATCAATACCAAACCATCTTGCACACCTAGAAAACTGATCTGAGGATTAACACAACAATCTGCACAACTTGAACACAGAACTCGGCAGGTACAAAGTATGGAGAGGTCAACTGGGGGAGAGAGAAGCTGCAGAGGGTAGGGAGCTGTTTTTGCCTGCAGAGAGAGGACAGAGACAAGGGGAAGGGTATGGGAAAAGCACTCTCCCCCAAAAGCAGCTGGAGAGAAACAGAAAGAGTGGACTGAACAAAAAAGGGGAGAAAGGACAAAGGAGAGGGTTTAAATTCCATTAAGACACTATAAACAAGGGAGTGCAGCTTGATACCTGGTGAAGCTCTGGTGGGAAGGGAGAACCCCCAGGAGCAGACAGCGAGGTCTGAGGGGTCCTCAGAAAACCGGGAGAGAGGTGGTTTCCCTGCTGGGAGAACATTTGGCAGAGGCTGTGCGGCCTTCCCACAGGCAAAGGTTTCAGTGGACCCCAGAGAATAGCCACACTCGCTGGAGTTGGAACAACGACGTTAAGGGTGAGTCTGGGTGCCAGATGTGTGTTCTGATTTACCATAATCCCTGAAATGCTGCTGCTACACGATTACACGAACTTTTTCTGGGGCAGGCTGGCACCTGGCCTCTGTCTCTGGGCCTCTTGTAGCAGCATAGTTGTGCGAACATTCCAGGGGCCAGGACAGCACCCAGTCATTGCTTGGTAAGACCCTCCCCTAGAGAGCCCGAGCAGGTCAAAGCCACAGGGCCCTTAGAAGTAAGGGGTTTGGAAACACAGCTCCATCTGAGGTAAAACTCAGGAGGGAGGTGCTGCCTGGCAAGCTAACGGCTTGATCACAAACGGTGTAGAAGCAGGGAGTGAATGGAAGCTGGAGACAAAGGAGGGGTACTTGATTGCCAGTTGGGGAGAGCACAGAGTTGTGACACTAGAGCCTGGGTGAGTGGGTGATACTATTTTCACCTCTCCCACGCATGCACATACACGCCTCCCACACGCCACAATGATCCACCCCAGTAAACTAAGCAGCACCATCTAGTGGAGAATGGAGCTGTTACACCAATCTCCACCAACTGGGCCAACTGTACTCTAGAAGAAGTCCACAAATCTCTCCTCCTGCTTAGTTTATAAAGTGCTTCATAGTTTGACTTCTAGGGGAACTAGATGTAATTTCAATTGTATTTCATTCTGTTCGCTGGTCCAGCTATTCAATTTTTGCTTTCTTTTCTCATTCTTGAATACAGAAAGAAAAAAAATTATTTTTATTTTCCATTTTTACAAAAAAAGACTAATTTTTTCTATGTATTTTTTTACTTTTTTGTAAATATTTTAAATTCTATTTTACTTTCATCATTTCATTTTATGCTATTTTATTGTATTCATTTTTTTAAAATTTTCAAACATGTTCCTTCATTTCCTTTTCTATTCTTTCCTTTTTTCTCTGTTCTATCAAGCTTCTTTCAACAACCAAACCAAAACACACTGAGAGCTAGGATCTTATTTGATTTTTTGTGTTGTTTTTAATTTTTAAATTTTTATTTAATTTTTTTTAATAATTCTTTTTCTTCCTTAAAAATGATGAAATGAAGGAATTCACTGCAAAAGAAAGAACAGGAAGAAATGACAGCCAGGGATTTAACACAAATACAAGAGTGTGAAACAGAATTTAGAATAATGATAATAAGAATACTAGCTAGGTTTGAAAAAAGCATAGGATCCCTTTCTGTGGAGATAAAAGAAGTAAAATATAGTCAGGATGAAATTAAAAAAGCTATACCTAAGCTGTAATCTCGAATGGATGCCATGGTGGCAAGGATGGATGAAACAGAACAGTGAATCAGCAATATAGAGGATAAACTTCTGGAGAATAATGAAGCAGAAAAAAAGAGGAAAACTAATGCAAAAGAGCACAAGATAAGAATTAGAGAACACAGTGACTCATTAAAAAGGAATAATATCCAAATCATAGGGGTCCCAGCAGATGAAGAGGGAGGAAAAACAGTAGGTTTATGTGAACAAATTGTATCAGAAAACTTTCCTAACCCGGGGTAAGACACAGATATCAAAATCCAGGAAGCACAGAGAACTCCCATTAGATTCAACAAAAATGAACCATTAAAAGGTATATCATAGTAAAATTCACAAAAGGAAAGAATCATGAAAGCACCAAGGGAAAAAAAAAAACAAAAAACAAAACTCCTAACCTACAAGGGAAGACAGATCAGGTTCATAGCAGACCTATCCAGAGAAACTTGGCAGGCCAGAAAGAAGTGGCAGGATATATTCAATGTGCTGAACCAGAAATATATGCAGCCAAGGATTCTTTATCTAGCAAGGCTCTCATTTGAAATAGAGATAAAACATTTCACAGACAAAAAAAAAAAAAAAAAAAAAAAAAAAAAACC
>NC_064811.1:191709459-191892081 GCF_023721935.1 Panthera uncia
TTGAGAGAGAACTACAAGAAACTTAACGAAGTGGAAATCCTTATCCCAGCTGTTACACTGCAAGTGATACATTTGCTGAAATCAACTAACACAAGCTCTGGAACTCAGTATGTGGTTATTGACCTGATGTATACAGTCTCTTCAGTCCTCAAAGAGATCATTTCTACATGGAAATGGAAGCAGTACACATCTAGTCTTGCCTCAGTATTAACATTAACTGTTCAAAACATACAGTCTGAGGACTTGAGATCTTATTACACAAAACACAGACTCAGTATATGGTAATTAGACCAAGGTATAGTGTCAAATGCTCTAGGTGGTGGTAATGAAGACCTACAAATATTCACAGCCCTTTCATATTTAAGTTTTCAGGGGCTCAGCAGTCCAGGACATTTTATGACAGCAACCCCAACATAAAAAGTTGGTACAGCATGAATCCCTTACTACAAAATAAAAGTTCCAGAACTTGATGGGCCCCTTAAGATTTTAAAAGCAGCCTATGTCACTCTTGCAAATACAATGGACTCATTTATTGGATGTGCAAAAGGGATGCTCAAAACACTCTTGGTTTCAAGTGGGGCCCAGAGCAAGAGTTGTGGTCAGGTCTAGATTATGCTCCAAAATCCCTAGCATTCGAGCTGCAGGACATGGGGAAGCCAACGCAACTTTAATTATCTACTAGTAGTAGCTAAAGTTGCACTGAGAAGTGCCTGGTGAGCCACCATAGGAGAGTCACTGTATAGACCCCTCAGATTCTGGAGAAAGGCCGTGTAATTTGCAGCAGAGAAATAAACCTATGGCAAGTAGTTCCCAATATGCAACTGGGCCCATGGTCAGTGGATATCTGACCATGGAACATTCAGTCCAACCAAGTCAGAGCTGTCCATCACGAGGTAAGTACCCTCATTATCTCCAAGCCTTAAGATCAGTTAGCACAAATCCTCCATGTAATGGAAATGGTATGCCGGTAATCAAGCCCAAGTGGATCCAAGTGTCTCAACTAAGCTTTGTGTCTCAGATTCAGAGAGCCTCCAGGCCTCCTAACTCTTGGAGCAAACCCTCTTTCTCAACCTCTGGCATTGAAGAGGCTCCCTGTAAACAGCACATAAAAGGAAGAAAAACCCAGATCTGCTTCACACATAGCTTAACGTGATTGAGTGTGCTGTAAGCACATGTGGCTCATGTGTCGCTACTACAGAGCTATTTAGAGGTGGTGTTAAAGGTAGTTGTGAAGGTTTAATGCTATATGCACTAAGCTGTCTTTGTTGTGAGGGTAAATGGTTTGTACATGAAGTCCTAGGCAGGGACAAAGGTCTTGGCTCTTTGATCATGGTTCTCAAGAGATCAAGATTAATATGGGAAACAACGACACTTGGGGAATTATGAAAATAGGCATTTGGGGTGAACTATGAAATGTGAGGTTATTTGTGTCTCAGGTCAATGTCTGCCAGAAAAGATCTTCCACAGAGGAGGTATTCAGTCAGCATCCTAGTTAACAAGATCATTTGGCACTTTCAGACAGCTTCTGTCCCCAGCCACCCCAATACTTACATGATGGGCTAGGACAGAGACTATGCAGGCACACGATAGCACAGGCTCCTTCTCACCAAGGCTGTGCTTATGCTCACTCCTGACTGAGCACTTTGCCTGTCATCAGCACAGATTTCACTGGTGGTAGTAATTCACTGGAGTGTTGTGAGTGTCTCAGATTGTTACTACCTACTGGGGCAAGTAATCTGAAACGTGTTAAGTTCCTGGGCATCTCTTGGTAGCTCCGTGCCTATTGACCCAAGTGAATGGGAGATGATAGCACTCAACCCTGATAAGAGACTGAGCCCTCCAGAGATGAAACCCTGCCCCTCCACTGCCATTAGCAGGGTGAAGGTTGGCCAAGAATGAGGGAAACCTAACATGGATGATGGAAAAGGAAGGTCAGTATTAACTATAGCCCCTGAACCAGAGGTGGCAGTGGGCACTCAGATTTGTTCCACTTACTAGATCTAAGTAATCTTTTTATGAACCTCTCGCTGATTACCACCATGCAGAGCTGGTGACCGAAAAGATGGATCTGAGCAGCACAAAAGGCAAACACAACACAGAAGATGCTTCCGTTGCCCCTTATTTCCTTGGCCCAGCTCTAATTTCAGAGATCCCAGATCAGGCAATTTCATGCAAATTGACCCTTAGACTGACAGCATTCCACCTCAACTGCCTTTCCAAGTCCCTCTGGCCCTAAGCTAGTGCATTACAGAAGTGAGGGGTGGTCAAAGTACCAGGCAATCCTCAGCCAACCAAGGATGGGAGCTGGTGTTTAAGGCTGCAGCCCACAGACCGATCTGGGAAGCCTTGTGTGTATTTCTCCGATGTCCCTGCAGAATTCAATTCTGCAGCAATGACATGGACAATATACTGTCTTTCCATCATGTTTCTGTTTCATTACTCCTACTTGGAGTGAAGTCTCAAGCACACCGCCCCAAACTCAGACTCACTCTCCGAGATGCAACCCAGAGACCTACATTTTATATAAACTTGCTAGACATTAAAAATGATTCATATATACTGATTTATAATACTAGTATTATTGAATTCATACTGGATACGTGGGTATTATGTGTGCACATTAGCATATGTAAATAAGATTATTCCTGAACGAGCTGGGGTTTAATTAACAGATTAAATTTTATACTGAAATACATCTGTCCATTAAAAGTCTTAAAGTATACAATTATCCATCTGCTGAGCTGACATTTTTCAGCCTGACATTTAATATTGTCGCAAACAGGCAAACAGTTCTACTGAGCCTTGCGCAGTGTTTCGGAGGCAGTGTCTCCAGGCAGAAATTTTTTAATTAAAGTTTGATTTAATGAAAATTATGATTCACAAAAACAACTGCTTCAAGCAATATCAAGTATCCACACTGGAAATAAATGCATCAAGTTGTAATCCGAGAGCTTTCAATCACCTCTAAGTTTGTGTAACAGTCAAGCACGAGTGTCAGACCTCTGCCACTACCGATTTCCTTGCGTCTACTACCTCGTATCACTTGTAAACAAGCTAATTTCCCTTTCTGGGAGTGAGGGGTGCTTTTCATTCTTGTTATACTGTTTTCAATTTCAGACTCCCCACAGTGACTTACACACAGTAATGATGAAGGGAATACTGGCTAACATTCTGTGAGCGCACAGTATTGTAATAGCTGATATTTCACACCTACGTTCCCCTATGTAATTTTCATAGCACCTCTATGAAATAAAGTTATCATCCCACTTTCTAAATGAGGAAATTATCATATAGGGATAGTAAATGAATGTATCCAATACCATGCCCAATGGTAGCAAGGATAAACCACCCAGCAGTCTACCCCCTAACTATTCATTCCTAACAACTAGACAGTTGTGGCTAAAAAATATTCCAATATTTTAGGTAGGTGATTCTTCACATCTCAAGGCTCAAAGAAGTATTGTTTTCATCTCTGCAATTTTTTTTTTTTATTTTCCCCTTTCTCCTTGCCAAACTACTTTAGAGCCTTCACGATTAATATTGGTAGGATTTTTTCTTTTAGTTTTAAAAACAATTTCACCCTTATACTCCTCTAATAGCATTGCATACCTTTACACCTCAAATATTAAGAAGAGACTTCGTTTTCCCTCTAAATTAAGAAAGTCATTAAACACTTAGGTCAAAACACCAATCCTCATTACACCGCTCAATAAAATTCCCTTTATTGACACTGTATTTTAACTGCCAACTCACATTCCATTAAACCTGTTTGTATTTAAAACCATAAATATTATCATGGTGTTCACTAAGTTCTTTTGATATGCTCTTTTTGGCTGTACTCACGTAATAGACTGTAGGTCTTTTCTATATATTTAGAGAAATATGCCAATAAGAAATAAGGTTCTCCTGAAATTACAAGACACAATTAAGCAAAATCATCTGTGGAGTTTAAAAATTACTTGAAGAAGGAATTGATTCATGAGGCAACGTCTTAGAAGCTGAATAAGCGGATATGTGAAGAGAGATAAAAGTGATAATACAGGCAAAAGCTCTAAACACCATTAAGAAGAGAATTATTTGTCATCCTTGGCTCTCTTACTCCATGTGGGAAGAGTGCAATACTGTTAAGTGCCAAAAACATTCTCCCCTCTTTCTGTGGTTCTAGATCCTGCTGCCCTGGAAACGTAACCCCCTGATAGGACAGCCTTGCTATTTATGTAATAGGTACCAACTCCCCACGAATATACTTCATTTCATTAAACTTTTTCAGGTTCTCTATGAATCACTTACTACTGACTGCCCTCTAAATAGAACTGGTTCAGTCAGAATGCTTGACATAGTAGGAAATAAGTCAACTTGTACCTCTGCTAATTCTAATGGGGGACACCACTTTTAACCAGTTCTCAGAATGAAGACTTCAGCGCATCCAAGTCAACTCTCCCTATTAGGGCTCAGACAGGGGGGTCAGACAGCAGTGAACGTGAAAAACACAGACTGCAGAAAGTATCGGAGACTCTAAGCCAGTATCGACATAAAACACCTGGAAATCCAGACATGTCTACCAAACACACGGAACACAGACAAACAGAATGAAAACTACCATAAACGATTGTTTTCCCGAGGGGTTAACTAAGATGAAACCAATTGTATCCCTCTGCAAATGTAAACAATGATTCAAAACAGAAAAACTGAATCATTATGTACCAATTTATGAAAGGACAGAAAACAAAGACCTATTTAAACGTTCAATGCAAAGAGACACAGGAACAGGTCTACTGAAATCTCAAGAAATGTTTAAGCCCAGGCACAGAGCCAGGATACAACAGAGGGGTGTCTGTGGGAGTCAAGGAATTTTAGGCGAGAAAAAAATTACCTTCAGAATTTTTTTTTCAAAACTCACCAAGGATAATTACTCATCTTTTTGTGTTCTAATCTTTAATTTAGTAAGCATGCATAAGTGTATTTACACATCTGTTTAAGTCCTAGGTTGAATTTTGACTAGTTTCAATTTTAGAGAATTACAAAAATAAAGGAGATAGAAAACTTTGCCTGTGATGTTGGCACTGCTGAGTACATTTACTAACCTACACAGGCGATAAAACTGTACATGACTAAACACAGACATGTGAATACATAAATCGTATGTATTCATACAGTGGAAGAAGAAGATGTATAAGAGAACATGTGTAATACATGTTTAATACATGTATTAATGGGCGTAAAGCAGATTTAATTCACAAAACCTTTATGCTGAGCAACTGAAGCCAATCACAAAAGAGCACCTACTGTATGAGTCATTTTGTATGGATGTTCTCACAGACAAAACTCATCTATGGTGCTATAAAGCCCAACAATGGTTGCTTCTTGGAGGAACAAAGACGGTCCTGAATGAGCAACGTGAAAATAGCCTGTGTTTTGACCAGGATGTGAAATAAGGAGGCGTATACACGTTTGACAAAACTCATCTGACTATGTTCTTAAAATATGAAGACTTCACTGTGTGTCAATTATTTCTAGATTTGAAAACATGTGAAAATTGATATTTGTGTAATTCACTGTATGTAAAATCCAATTTTTAAGAAATGTAACAACAGGAAGACATTAGAAATATCTTTTTCATTTGAATTGTGACTGTAGATTACCAAAAATATCTTACCAACTTTTACTCACAGCATATTTCACGTGTCTGCACATGTCAAAGAGACTATGGTGGCAGGAATAGTCAAAAGCAACGTTTCCAAAGATCATGACTCAAAACATTCTCATTTATTAAATCCTTTCTCATATGTAAAACCGTTACTTCAGTGTTTCACATTGAACTTAAATGGCAGGCCCTATATATAGACAACTCACAAGAACAGATACTGTTCTTGATGTGATCGTTATACAAAGGTTTAAATTGTCACTGAAGGGAAGATCTATGATATGTTCCTTTGATTCATAATCATTCTTCCTTTTTTGGTTTTCCCATTATATTTTTTATTTAACCTTACAAATGTATGTGTCACTTTTCTAGGAGGAAGGTGGTGGCAAGGTTATTAGATTGTTGGATGGATTTAATGTGAGCCTCTAGGATATATGTGAACCCCATGCGTTTAACAATCTTCACCTTGAATGAATTGCTTGTTACATACAGATAACTCCAAGTATAATCTCTGGCTGTTAAATGTCTATTATCCCACTGGACTATTTCATAAATTAGGATTCTCTGAGCTTAAATTTCAGAAATTTAAATGAATTTCAAAAGACAATTCATAATGTTTCATAAAATTATGTTTGACAAACATTGAAACATACAAATTCTAATGGAATTATTCAACATTGATTATTATTTACAGGAGTAATTATTTGGCCTTTTATAACCATGAAGAACAAAGGGAAAGTTGACTGTTGACTGTATGTTACAGAGAACAACATCTATCGAAGGCATTACATCAGTAGCATCCTCAATGTCAGTGTTTCAATCCCAGAAATATACCTTTAAGTGTCTGCCTTAAATTCAAACTTACCAAACTTACTCAATTTACCACTCTTACTGTATTTACTGGGGTTTTTTTTTTTTGACAGAGAAGTTTCAAAGGTATTTTTTTTCCCAAAGGCATGTTTGATTCATCTTTCACGTCAAATTTGCTGTGGACATACAATTTCCTGCATGAAAATTTTAGTCATCTTTAAATCCTGTATATAGGGAAGTTGAGCATGAAAGATGTACTAGAGAAATCACAGGTGTATTGTTACATACTAGTTATGACTGTTTTGAAAATGTCACCATCGTTTCTGTAGTAAGCATTCTATTTTAGGACGGCTGCTTTGCATACCAAGCGCGGACAGAGAACTCAACATCTTGAAATAAGAAGGGATATTTTCCTTAAAAGTTTCTGAACACTTTAACTCCTTTATACACTCATGTATTTGCATTAATCTGTCTTTAACTTCCTTGTCTATGTAACATTTTGGCAGAAGAAATTATGAATAGGTCTGTGTGACATAATGCACGCTGGCGTGAAAGGTTTAGATTCCCTTTGGAGAAGGCAACCCTCTAAATGAAGTCATCTTCATACAGGACAGACAGCAGCAGAATTTAAAGGAAACTCAGGAGAACAAGACTCTGTGACTCCATGGACTTTGTCTACCAGCAATGCAAATGATTTACCAGCAACACGGTCCACCCTCCCAGAGTATATCAGTTCACCAGGTTTCCTTCTGTATGTGGCGAGAGAAAGCTTTCTGCTTGGCGCCGAATTAACAGCTCTAGCAGGCAGTATTTTGTGATACCTGCAAATCTATCACAAGACATCAAGATTGCCAAGGACTCATGTAGGGAAAGTCACTCGAAACATGAATTTACTGGTTTCCGTAAATGAGGGTCTACAGAAGTGTGGAAGTGGTTTCCATTTCCACACAAAAGAGCCCAGGCACCATGATGACAAGATGAGGGCTCTTACCAGGAGCTGTGTCAACTCATAAAGACCCCGGAACCCTCGGTCTGTTTTCTATTAGTATAGTCAACTTAATTCCTATTATCCAACTTCAGAGGGGTATTGTTAGGAGATTAAGTCAAACGACAGAGATAGAAGCACATTTTCTTGATTGTAAACATCATGAAAATATTTGAACTGTACTGGGTCACTGAAAAATGTGATTCCACTTCTATTTGTTTCCATTTTGGCTCATTCCTCATTTTCTCATCTGGGAGGGGAAAGCGAAGTCCATCCTCTCCTATAGCCCTCAAGTTCAAGGATATTAAGTGGCATGTGTTGGAGAAGAGAAACTTTCAGAGAATAAGAAACCTACAGTCTCTTCCTTTTGTTTATAAAAAGAGAAGGAATGGCTCAAACAATTTAAGTAATAAGAAAAAACGGTTCCTAAATCCTATCAGGGTGCATTTATACTGTATTCATATGGTCATTTAAATATAAAGTTATAGGCTTTTTAGGTCCAACTCAGAGTCCAAAGGTGGTGACAAGGGGCTTGGGGGGGGGGAGGGAACTGGAGATGTTTAAAGGTACAACTTCCAACCAGTAAATGAAGAAGTTCTGGGGATTTAACACTCAGCATGGCATTTGCCATCAACAACACTGTATTATAAACCTCCAAGTTGCTAAGAGACTTCATTTTTTTCACCACAACAAAGAAATTATTATGTGAGGTGACAGAGGAATTAGCTAATGCTATGGTAGTATCATATCACAGTGTATGAATATATCAAAACAATACATTGTACACCTTAAACTTCTCTAGTGTTCTATGTCAACTGTGTCTCAAATAAATAATGTGAGGCTTTCATTAACATCAGGCTCAAACATCTCTTTCATGTCCCAAAACCCAAAACCTAACATTCAGCCCCTCCATTGAAAGGTATTCTTCAGAAATGAAAGCATAAATTACTTTCAGGCTGCTACAAAACAGCAAGTCCTAAAAATCATCTAATACCTTAGGCAGCATTGAGATTTCAAAATTTGCTTCAGAAGTAACTCTAGTTACCTCTTAGGACAATTACACTCACCTTTAGGTCACAGCCTGAGAGAGAGCACATTTCAGGCTTACAACGATAGTAAAAACACCAGTCAGTACAACACAGCATTCAAAATTGTATACAGAAAACACATACACACAGGCTGTCTTTGCTTGGCTTCGTTTCATTTCCAAGGGTTTTGGTTAAATAACACCAGCACCTAACAACATTTCAAGTTTCAGTTCCCACATTCCCATAGTAATGATGAGTAATTTCATTAAGTTCCCACTTAGCAGCTAGCCCTTCAATCTACAAATCCTGATGTAAATTAGAGATGTTCATGAAGGTCAGTGCCCTATCCCAACTAGTTCAACGTTTGCTAGCAATCCATCACCATGCTTCTGTTATTCAGTTTTCAGACAGGATATCTTGTAGTCGTGTTCTCTCTTTGTCTCCCAGTGATAACCCTAAGTAACATTTCTACACAAGTGGACAACTCCAAGAGGAAGCGGCTGATAAAGAGGGAAGTACAGTCAAGAAACACATAGGAACACTAGGAGTTAGAATGAAATCTAAGTGGAGATCCAGAAGAAGTTGGCTGTGGGAAATTGTCATGGCTGTTGGTTCAGAGACTCTTGGTATAGAGCCAGAGAAATGTAGTGAAGGTGAATTTAGGGACAAAAATGAGGAAAAGATGATGATGTCCCCAAGGAAGACAAGTGGATAAAATAGTCATACTCGAGGAATTCAGTAGTGTTCCACAATATTGAAGGCACAAAAGGATAAAAAGTTGAAAACTGATTCAAACTCAGAAATAAGCCTGACAGTTAGTGTAGGCATAGAAAACACAAGTACCCTTCAGAAAGGTCCTTGCCAAAGAGTCAGCTGTCCCATACGACCTTAAATGTAGCAACCAAATATTCCCTTCCAATGGCAATGCTGACTCTGAGTCAGACAGATGGAGGATACACAGAAAACATAAGTAGGACCCAGAAAAGGAGGCAGGCACTGGGACCTGAGATTTCTCCGCCCCACACTCACCTAAGATCTCACCAACTCCTCTGTGTGAAGAGACGAAGGTCACCGTCAGAGTAACATCCAGTTTTCATCTTAGTTTGGTAGCTAAAATGAGAACAGAACCAGAAACAAAAACCATTAATGCTCCATTTTTCAATGGGTCAAGTTACAGTGAACTAAAAAATGTTTTACTACTCATTTTCCTGCACATTTATAAGTAACAGTACCAGAGGATTTCTTTAGATCAAAGTTGATAAAAATCATGGGAAAATCTTAACTTTTCCATTAATAGGATCAGTTCTCAGTTTGCCTAACTTTCATGGTTCCAGAGTACCATTCAGAACAACGCACATATCTGTGCGTGCATGCGCCCAGGTGGGGAGCAAGGGCGTGGGAGCATATTCTCAAGAATAATGAAAACCTTGAAGCAAGACTAGATCAAGATATTTTTGACATATACAAATATCCGTGTCTATTTTGTTCCAATTTGTTAATTTCCACAGCACGTGGTAGACACACCACGATTAACATAGGTTTCTTCTGTAAAGTTCATGTCTCTGCTTTCCTATCCTTCAAGGTGACATCTCCACCACCAAAGATGGATTTAACAAGAAGCTTATTTTTAGCTCTCCATATGGTTAACTTAAGGCTGCTCTAGCTATTACAAGGCACATTAGTTCCTTGCCAGGATGTTTTTATCATGCAAGTAGGCTTCAGGCATAGCACACTCCATGATTTTAATGTTAAATACCTTTCTTTGCCTTCTAAACATCTCTTTTCTTCAGCTCCGTCATTTTCCTACCATCCTATCTTTTGCAGGAGTGTGTGTTATTTTTATACTTGCTATTTTCAATCGAAAACGTTTCTGTGGTATTTTAACATTTCTATTTACAAAATATGATTATGGTTTAAATCGCTCCATAAAATCTGCAAGCGCTAACCGCTTTGGCACACCTTCTACGTTTAACCGGAGTATTGTGTTCACATGTAGAAGCAGGTCTATAGTCTTTTGCGTTGAGAAACTTATCCTGTTAATCCCAAAGTTTTCCTAGTGCAGCTTTCCTAATGGGTTTTATACTTCTCATGCTTCCTAGATTGTATTTCGATCTTTTATATTTTCTCTACAAAACAATGACATTTCATTTTATAATCAATTTTACATTGTCATCAATAAAGTATTTATGCTAGATAACTTCTGTTTTTAGATAAAAAGCTTCTAATGTCATCTACTACTGATTTATATATAAATCCTATAATGTACCATATAGGGAATTTCGTTTATTTTATAAAGCCTTTGTTGTTCCTTGCTTGTGCTAGCATTAAAAGATAAATGACAATAAGATACTGCTCAGAGTTATTATGATTTTATGAGCAATCTAAGGAAACCAAAATTGTGATACATAACTCAGTTCAGCAAAAGGTGGTCCTCTAAATTGTTCTGGGCACATTTCAGGCTAAGTTTTCAACTTTAGACAGAAACATCAGATCCATCTATAACTCTTTCTGAAACCTATTATCAAATGAGAAAAAATTTCCTAGCGGACTCCGTTATCTTACGACAGGGCTTTGACACTTGGATCAACTAATAATTGTAGCTGTTTCACATAAAAGGTCAGTTTTGACAAATGGCCTCTTGCACATGGTAAAAACACTCTTTCACTGTCAGGCTATGGTTTTATTCAGTAAATGCACTTGTACGATGAAAACCATCTTTGGATGGACCATGGTATATGCACAGGGCATTTGGAGGAAAACGTAAAGCTACATCTTTGTCTTAAATTATCTTTCTAAAGACAAAAGGAAATACAACTTAGTCTAAGAAGACATAAATAACAGTTACATGAATTATGAATAAGTCACCGTAGCTATGTAAGAATAAGCCCCTGGTACCAATCGAAAGTACATGAGGGTAAGAGACCTGATACAATGAGGCAGCGTGTTTATTATATGGTAAATAACGGGTAGTAAAAGTCACAAGCAAACAAAAAATCTCAAGTAAAAGTTTGGTTCGTAACCTTCGTAAAAGTTTGGTTCAATGGGCAAATTCACCTGTATGGAGAAACAAACATTGTATATAGACATGTTCTCTAGTCTGTGCACATTTCTAGTCATTGTTAATTTTTAGAAAATTATCCCTGTCATTAGAATTAGTTCAAGTACCTTTAGGACTTTTCATGTAACAATGTAGTAACAGGTACCTTACACAAGAATTTCTGTTGTGTCACATACAAGAGGAGCTAAGTCACCATTTAATTGTCTGAGAAGTTTGAGTCTTTATTCTATGACCAAGAATAAATCCATCAAAGTGTTTATTTCAATGTCTACTGTGTGCTTACCATGGTTGCATCACACAGGGAATAGGGAAGAAAAATAATTGTGTCCATGCAAGTTAGTATGATAAGATGCACTGTTACAATAAGGGTTAAAAAAAAAAACTGTGCCCAGCAACTCAATAATTAAAAGGAGAGGAAGGTAAATGGGTAGGGGATAGGATGGAGTCCACCTAGCCTAGGATATTGGTTTTCCTTTTTGCATCACAATTTAGTAACACTTGGACAGTTAACAGGAGTGCTTGCTGAAAACCATGAACAAGAGGGGGATGAAATTATGGGCAGTAGATCTACCTCTTACAGTGAGAGCAAAATACAGAGGAGGGAGGGAAACAGAGCATGAGTGGGTGAGAGAGGCCCAAGAACGTAAGGGGGAGAGGAAGGAATGGGGAGAAGGACTGATAGGCAAAATGTAAAATTAAGAGAGGCCTAGAAATCTAGACAAGTACATAGACAAAAGGGTATATGTTTGCCCTTTTTGTTGCTCTTATTTTTAGAAGGCAGCGATAACATGAAATGTCATTTGAGACCTTCTCATCTAGTAACCAAGTGCTGAAACCACTGCCTTACTTATTGTCAAACCGTGATTTTCGATAAGCCTTGGAATGGATAGAGTGGATGAATGAATGCTGCAGGGAAAGTAAGCATTTGACAATTCACAATATTACAACAGTTACCTAGGGAGAATTCAAGACTCAGGATTAAAAAAAAATAGTAATAATAAGCATTATCATAGCAACAAGAGTTGTAGCCACTAAGATGACCAAGAAGGAGGATTAAAGATAAAACTTGAAGAAATACTGTAGTTGAAACCAGTAAATGAGAAATAAAAGAAATATTAAGGAAAGACTAGTACAATAGGTTGCTACAAAAATCAAGGAGGAGGCATTTTTATGGCTGGTCCCATTGTATCGGATGTCAAAATGAAGTCAAGAAAAATGAGGCGAAGTCAATGAAAATAAAAATAGGAATTTGAAAGTCATATAGTTTCTGCAGAATTCTGGAGGGCAAGGGGTGAGGGGCATGAGAAAGAAATTTAAGAGTTACCCATGAAAATGCAGGGAAGGGAGCAGCCAGACTGGATGGCAGTTCCAACTACAAAGTTATGTGGGCTCAGTTCAGATCCCAAGGTTTCACCTCCCCACTTAACTGCTTATGTAATATGGACAATTTAGTCAGCCTATTTTCCTCATCTGAGAAGATGAGGTAAATATCGCATCTATTTCATAAGGCTGTTATGAGAATTAACTAGCACAGGAAATACACTGAAGCATGTCTTGGCAATTTGTCATTGCAATATTACATTGATAGTTTGCTTCTATTAGGAGGAATCAAAATGAAGGAAAAGAGCGTGCCAGAAAAGAAGGGGTCATGTTCTAGGAACAAGAACCTTGAGGTTGCCTGATATTCTTACATTGGATTTCTGGAGTCTTTGGACCAGACCTAATTAAAATTGGAAGTTTTCATAGATTTCTAATCTTGCACTTCAAGTTTTTGCCATCAATAAGTAAATATTGAAGATGTAGGATTTAGGATAAAAAATTTTAATTTTCCACATTAAAAAAACCTTATCAAGTAAGTACATCTGGGACTTGTCATTGGCATTACGACAATTGTTTGACTTCTTGTAGTTCATTAAGAGCTTTACAAAATGATTTTATCGTATTGCCTTTCTCAATCTGCTGTGCAACAAAGTAAACTACCCATAATCCTGTTTTTGTAACCTAAGAAATGGGAAAGATGAAACAATAAAGGTAATTGACAAGATGACATTTTCTCTTCTAAAATCAATAACAGTGGAAGAGTCTCCAATGGATTTAGGAATATCATAGCTTTGGCACCAAATCTCACGATCATTTGTTGAAGTATTTTTCTTTATTTCTTATTTTATATTTAATGGCACATTAGATCTTCCTAAAACTTGCATGTTTCTCACTTATGCACACTGCTTGGTTTCTTCAACAGTTGAGCAACTCCAAGTTACTCATCCCAATATGGGCGAATTTCCATTAAAATGGCTCCATGCAAAGAAAGGACCTCCACCTTATCAGATTTATATTGTGTGGTTGTTTAGGTTGAACAAAGTGACCAAAAGCTGACTCAAAGTTAAAAGAGTCAAGATATATAGGCTTGTTCTTTAAATAGTCTTTTGGAAAATGTTTAATTGTAATGCAAAACAACTGAGGAGCTTACAAATACATTGCTTTGTTTTTAGATGTGCAGGCAACAGGACCCATGCTCTTATACTGGACTGAAATACCCAATTATTACCAATTCACACCAGATGGAAATCCTGCATGTTAAATAACATCTTCTTGATTATTATACTTTCCAGTATGTAAGATTATAAGCCTAACTAATTCAATGAATGCCATCAACAGATTGTACAATGGGTCATTTTCACTGCGGGGTGTAAGAGAATTACTAAGAAAGTTGACAGGCACAGCATATTAGAAGACAATCTAGTAAATTTGATTAGTGATACTTGCAAAGTCAAACGCATTCAAAAAAACAGTGTTTTCTATACATACAGTGACATGGGAAATCTTAGGCCCTCCGTTGAGAAAACATACTTAAGATAGTCAGCTTAAAACAAACAAACAAACAAGAAACACTGATGCTCTGCAGTAAAACAGACAATCGAGGTGTTTGAATTAAAACAAACCTGTCACTGAAAAAGACTTGTTTAACTTAAATTCAAATTAGATAGACAAGGTAGTCTTGTCTTCAGTAGAACCCCGTGATTCATCTCTTACATATGACACCCAGTGCTCATCCCAACAAGTGCCCTCTTAATGCCCATCACCCATTTATCCCATCCCCCTTACACTCTCCTTCCAGCAATCCTCAATTTGTTCTCCATATTTAAGAGTCTCTTATGGTTTACCTCCCTCTGTTTTTATCTTAAGAGCGGAATTTTTAATCAAAAGCCAGAAAATGCTGAGAGCAAGTACATGGATCCATTATTCAATTGATCTCAGGAGTGAAGGCAGGCTCTTGTCTGCCTTTCTAGGTGGGTCCCACAGATGCTGGGCAGACACTATGGAGTACCAATTCCCATTCAAACAAATCTCCCCATTGGGTCAAGATGGAGAGGGAGCCTGTAAGTCCTTGGTCCAGTAGCCATTACCCAATTTTCTCTGAGCCACCCACAATGCATTGCCAAGCCTTAGCTAAACAGCCATCAAAAGCAATTAGAGACAAGTTTGCCAGAAGCTATCACAATCATTGGTTACAATTAACCAATTTGCTTACAGAGTTAGGGTGTAGGGTGTTTCATCAGAAAATCTGGAAGAGAGATTTTCTCTCCCTAGTTCAAATTTCACCACTTCAAGCTCTAGATCAATGTTTTAAGATATACAATGCACGCCCCAAGTAGTTTTTTAAATTTCTGGTATCCACATTAAATAGTAAAAAGAAGTGAAATTTTCTAATTTATTTTGTCAGCCATATAGGTTTTATGGTGAACATATATAAAATGTATTTTTCCTACCAAGTCTTCAAAAGTCGATGGGTATTTTTTACTTAAAGCACATATGAATTCAAGCTAACCACACTTAGGAACACCTGGGTGACTCTGTCAGTTAAGAGTCTGCCTTTGGCTTAGGTCATGATCTCACAGTTCCTGAGTTGGAGCCCCAGGTTGGACTCTGCTGTCAGTGTGGAGCCCACTTCAGATCTTCTGTCATTCTCTCTCTCTCTCTCTCTCTGCCCCTCTCCCACTTACTCTCTTAAAAAATAAACTTAAAAAAAAAAAAACACATCGCAAGAGATCAGTAGCAACATATGGCTAATGGCTATCCTTTTGGACAGCCCAAGTATTTATGGTCCCTTACACTGATGTGCCCTTCTTTATTTTCTTATTCTGTGAAACCAGAGTAGTTGGTAGATGAAATGTTGTAAAGAAATAACTACAGAATGAACTATCTAAATAAAAGGAAAAGTGTGAATATCTACTGAGTGAAACTGTGGAGAGATAATGAAAACAAGAGTTTCTAGTCGGATGCCTGGGTGGCTCAGTCAATTAAGTGTTGGACTGTTGATTTCAGCTCAAGTCATGATCTCATGGTTCCATGAGTTGAAGCCTCACATCGAGCTCCCTGCTGAGAGTGCATACACTGCTTGGGATTTTCTCTCTCTGCCCCTACCTGACATTCTCTCTCTCTCTCAAAATAAATAAACTTTAAAAAAGTATCTATCGAATTCCAGATGTTTCACCAAAGCCATAGTGCCAAAATTACATTTAGACAATTGATTGCAACGTTTACTTTTCATCAGCAATAACAATAAAATGCTGCTCTGTAATTTAACTTGTTAATTTAATTAACATAGGAATCACAGTAGTTGTTTTAGAACCAATCTAACTTTGAATCCTGAATTATATGGATTATATGTCAATACAGATCTAATTGTGAATGATACATTTTCCTTCTGCTTTTTTATGATCAGAAATTCTACTTTAATTTCTTTTAATTATCAAAAATCTATCTCTACATAGATTCTGCCACTTTGTAACTTTGCCTTAGTTTTCACTTTTTAAAAATCTTATTAAGACGTCCCCCAAAATTATTGTTAAAATATTCTTAGTTCTCTTGTTGGCTATTCTGTATCTTACAATAAAAATACATGATTTGTTTCCTGATGTATATATTCAGGATTCATAGATTTGTAATACCATTTTTTTTTACATTCTAAGTATTTTGGGGGTTTATTCCTAATTTCAAACTAAACTCAGATACAAGGTAAAGGCCAAAAGTGAATAATTCTTGTTATTCATCTGTAATTAGACTAACAGTTTTTTTTTCTAAAGTAGGACTCTACTTTCTTTTGCAGTCTAACCAGAACTTAGCATCTATGAATGTTTTATGTACAATGTATATGTTATTTTTGAAAGCCTAAATTCTTAAAACCAGCATCCATATTTTAATATATTCTGAATCTAGTTTCCCACTCTTATATTTACAACATAAAATGATTCATTTCAACTCACTTCCCCCAATATAGTACATTCATCAGCTTCCAATATTTGGTACCATGCTTCCCTATCACTGAATATTCTTCATTGAGGGTAATTCATTTCTATCCATCCTTCAACCCCTACATCAAACATTTCTTCTTTGGGAAAGTTTTCTCCAGAGCACTCCAGCTAAGAGCAATGTCCTTTTCCTCTGATCTTCTTTAACACTTATTACAAATAATGAAATGGGTGTAAGTGGGATTTTTTGAAAGACCACAAAACACTCTAGGGAAGCAAAGAATAAAATGAACAACTTTGCCTAACTTTGATTGCAGCAGTTATTGGATGGATAGAAGATCACTCAGAGGAACCACAGCTTAATGACCATACTTGGGCTCGATATGAACATGCGGCTATCTGTAGCTGGGGCCATCGCACCATCTTCTATAGGCACTTCAGTAGTATGTATCAATCGTGAGCATTCTAATCTCCTAACAGTTAGGCCTCAGGTCCCAGTAGAAGCATTTGATTAGCCAAGATCAGCTGCCAGTTACTTAGCTGTAGATGGTGAAGAAAAAAGATCAATGTAGAATACCCATTCCCCAGGAAACAGGGGTGGTATTACAGAGGTCAAGAGGATGATGGCTAAATATATTATGATACTAGCTAACTCATTAATATGTTGAACTGATATGTATCCTTAGTTATTTAACTTCTCCTACATGTAATTTTCTCTTTCAAGTCAACACTTATGAAGAATTTTCTATTTCTCAGTATCTTCCATAATATCTTTCACATAATAGCAATCTAATTTGGTTTTTTTCCATTTATTTCCTTTCAACAAGTATTTTCTTTTTACTATGATGTGAACATCCTTCAATAGATCTAAGATGGTGTGCCTAACTATGCACACGTTGATATATATTTTTCATATTAATTCTTATATATGTCTCAGTTATGTTCCAAAAGAGTGCATATTCTGTGTGAACATGCTAGGCTCTGGGACAGAAAGATGTAGACTATGTCCATGCTCTCAACTCTCAAGTCTAGTGATTCTGTTTTGTAGTTTTGGAAAATAATGACTGTAGTAAGTCATGGTCTAACAGCTTGTATTTTAAAACATCACTAATTTTGTATCCAGAAGTTTAGAATGCCTAGGACTTGAAAGCAACTGGCTAAATCAAAAAGAAAAAAAAATCTCATAAAAGCAAACATCTAAAGACTGTTACTTTAGTCTTCACAGTACAAAAAATAGGGCATTATTTCCTTACCAGTGTTAGTTTTACACACACAGTTAACTATTAATAACCTCACTTCTAATTATATTCCTAGAAATGAGAAATAAAAAAATGTTCAGCACGTAACATATATACCATTGTCTTCTCTTGGTGTCTGATCTTTATAAAGCCAGTTTTGAAGAAGTCTGTCCGGTAACATTTGCCTTATGTCTTCATTTATATGCTAGTGGTTGAGTATCCCCTATGATAAACCAGAATCCTAAGCATTTCTGGGACCAGATACCTGAGAAATATATATAGTGCACCTTAAATAATCAACTTTTCAGCGGGGATAATAAGCTGTATTATAATACCAGGTGATCTATGAAAATTTGTATTGGACAGTTTGGAAAACTTAAGAGTTCATAGAACAGATTAGAAAGGCAATTTCTAGTGGAGAAAAAGTTCAGAGGACAGAGATAGGCCTACTGTGCTCAGGGAAATTCTCTTAGATGCAATTAAAATCTAAGTTGAATTTAAAGACCCCACTCTGCCTCTCTAGCATCATGTACTGGTTACCCATCTACCTCCTTCCTCCTCCTCTCCAAGCTTATGACTACAAAATCATGCCTTGACAAAAAGAAAAAAGCAAAAATACACTATTTGGACTTCATCAAAATTAAAAGCTTCTGCACAGCAAAGGAACCAACCAAGAAAACTAAAAGGCAGCCTACAGAATGGGAGAGGATAATTTCCAATGACATATCTGATAAATGAACAATATTCAAAATATATGAAGACCTTATCAAACTCAACACCCAAAAAACAATCCAGTTAAAAAAAATGGGCAGAAGACATGAACAAACAGTGTTCCAAAGAGGAAATGCAGATGGCTAACAGACACATGAAAAGATGCTCAACATC
This sequence comes from Panthera uncia, assembly GCF_023721935.1. NCBI lineage: Eukaryota > Metazoa > Chordata > Mammalia > Carnivora > Felidae > Panthera > Panthera uncia. The sequence goes on from NC_064811.1 coordinate 191,728,360, forward strand.
ACTCATCATCAGGGAGAAACACATCAAAACCACAATGAGCTATCACCCCACACCTGTCAGAAAGGCTAAAATTAACAACACAGCAAATAATTGGTGTTGGCCAGAATGTTAAGAAAGAAGAACCCTCTTACACTGTTGGTGAGAATGCAAACTGGTGCAGCTGCACTCTGGAAAACAGGATGGAGTTTCTCAAAAAACTGAAAGTAAAACTATGCTATGATCCACCAATGGCCCCACCATATATTTACCCAAAAGATACAACAAAAGTGCTAATTTGAAGGCATACCTGCACCCTTAAGTTTATAGGAGCATTATCAACAATAGCCAAATTATGGAGAGAGCCCAAATGTCCATCAACTGATGAATAAGAAATATAACACACATTACATATATTATATACACATATTACACATAAGTGTGTATACATATACATTCAATGGAGTATCACTCAGTTGTCAAAAATAATCAAATCTTGCCATTTGAAATGATGTGCATAGAGTTAGGGAGTATTAAATAAGTCAGAGAAATACAAATACTGTATACAATTTCACTCATATTTGGAATTTAACAAACAAAAAATGAACATGGTGGGGGGGGGGGAGGGCAAACCAGGAAACAGACTCTTAACGCTATAGAAAAAACTGATGGTTACCAGAGGGGCATTGTACAAAAGTGATGGGTGAAATGGGTGATGGGGATTAAGGAAGGCAGTGCCCTTGTGATGAGTACCAGGTGTTGTATGTAAGTGATGAATCACTAAATTCTACATCTGAAATTAATATTGCACTGTAGCTTAACTAGTTGGAATTTAGATAAAAATCAGAAAAATCAAATGGTGCCTTGAAGTATTTTTGAGTCTTTGTTCTTGTTGCCATAAAACTGCCAATATCCTTCTTACTCAAGGTTCAATTCGAACTGAGTTTGAGTTTCTAACTATTTGCCAAATCCTGTAACAGGGAATGTCATTACCAGGAGACCTAGTCTCTGCCCTTGATACATTCAGAAACCAATACAGAAGGAATCATCCCACAGCTGTAAAAGACCTAGGCACACAATTCTGTAACATTGGAATTGAGTTAGACATAGCTTTCTTCAAATTGAAATGAACTGGATGGTGGTAAAACAAGAGAAGACTTCACAGACAAAGCAGAATTGGCTTAAGATTTTCAGTATTGAGGGTCCTAGGCAGGCTATCCTAGTTATAAATATTTAGTGTTATAAAAATACCCGGAGCAGAGTGTGTACAAGGGTTGTACATGGGTTGCACCCCACCACCATTGATAGGTTGAGTCTCAAACCAAAATACTCACACTCTGGCCCACCAGGGTGCATCCTAATGGGGAAAGAGGGATCAGAGGAGATAGAACAGAGGAGAGCTCACCTGTCCAGATCATTGGAAAGGTCTTTGTTGTTAGCCCTATTTAAAACGTTAGGTTGCGCAAAAGTTTAGCATGGGTAGTTTCTTTTTAATTTTGACCATGCTGTATTAGAATAGGTATTTCAGGGTATACTGCTGAAAGACCTTTACAGTATAACCATCTGGAGAAGATAATGAATCCGTATCACTGATTTTTTTCATTTACACAGCACTTCCCATGGTTCTACTCTATTGATCCTGACAAAAACTCTTGAGGTTAAATATTTCCTTCCAAACTCTGGTTTAAAAATAATGCTGGAGTTTAAACACTTATCTCTAGAAGCATAACTGATTGGAAAGTAAGATCATAAATCGCTGTCACTGATAAGACATTACCTGTGAATCCCAAGTCATTAATGTAAAACTTTTCTCAATTTGTTACCTATGTATAAGGGATTTGGCATTTTCTCTAGAGACTGATGCAAAGAATGCACAAAATAGCAGAAATACTATATTCAGTTGACTGAGGACAGGGTTATGTTGTTAACTTTTTAAATGAAAATTACCTGTAGATTCTAGATCTAGATCTTGTTAAACGACAGTATGAGCACAGCTTCATTTAACCGTTCACTGTCTTTCTTTAGAAATACACTCCTTTCAATTGCCCAGAACATTTTAGAGAGAAAAAAAAATATTTCAACAAGTCCAAATATCTACTCTAAGCACTAACCTATTAAAAGTGGGGGTTTCAAAATCTTAACAAGATGGCACTAACAATTCAATGTTTAACCTTTGGTAATGCATTCTAATAATAAAATGATACCTTCACATCATGTGAGAATTTAATCCATTTTATTTTAACCATGAGCAATCTAAGCAAAAAAAAAAAAAAAAATCAAATTTTGTTATGAAATTACACATAGATGGGACCCAAAGTCTAGCATTTCTCCTTCGCCATTGGAGGAACCATACTTGTAGCAATTATTGTAGTTAGGGCTGAATTTGTGTGGGCTGGAGGACAAGGGCAGCAGTGGCATGAAGAGACAGACACCATTTTCAACCCAAACTTACCACAAGAGTCACAGAGAACCATCAGTCTACTGCTGTGCAACCAGTTACCCCAGAACTTAGAGGCTATAAATAGTAATTATTATCTCTCCATTTCCCTTCATCATGAGTTCACAAAAGACCTATGAGACAATTTAATTGCTGTTGCATGGTGTTGGAACATAGGTAGAAACTCAAATCCAAGTCTGGAAACATCTGGAAGCTTACTCACTCACATGTCTTATCATAGATGCTGATGATCAGCTGGGGGGACTAGCTAGCTTTCTCAGCCAGAATATTACTAGAAGCGGTCTTTCTGTTCCAAGGGCAAGCCTTCCAGGGAAAACATAGCCAGGTAGAAGCCATACTGCCACTTAATGCGAGGCCCCAGAAGCCACACATCGTCACTCTGCTACATTCCATTGGTCACAGGAATCACAGAAGCCCATCCAGGTTTGGGGGCAGGGAACATAGACCACACCTCTCGATGGAGGCATGTCAGCATTAAATCACCAGTATATACCATATCTATTGTTCACGTGTGGGTCTATTTTTCTAAAGATGGCTATACACGTACATTCTTCTGTAAGAAAAACTAGAAGAAACAAGATATCGTGCTGATGGCATTGTGATTTTCAAACTGTTTTTCCAAATACCTGGGAAATTAAATCATCACATTAATTTCAACCCCATTTGGTTCTCTGTACCAAGCATGAGATCTAAAATATGCCAATATCAATATGGCACCCAGAAGCTTCTCTGAGATTGTTTGGAATCATCTGCTATTGATAGCGTTTCTATCAAAATCTCTGGCTTTCCATATTTATTGGCAAAGTTTAGGAGCACAGTTTGAATTTCTCCTTTAATACAGTCCTGTGGCTGTTGTCCTATTTTTCCTTCTCCAAGACGCCTACCTCTCACCCTGCCCCTATCCCAGTTGCATTGAGTTGTGGATGAAGCCTTAATGTGGCTTGAGTTTGTGACATGCACCAGAAACTCTCTCATCTTTGCAAACTGCATTCCAGAACAACCCTAGGACATGGTTTCTCAGCATATAATCACTCATAAAAAATAAGCGAGAAGCTGCTGTTCTAAGTGCTGAGATTTCAGGGCTACTTACTGTGGGAACATGACTAGTCATCAACACACACCCTGTAAAACGGTCACCTGCCATGGCTAAAGTCGCCATTCTCCAGATTAGTGAATGTAGTATCTGACACTTCTATCCAGAGTAGTGTTTCTAATAATTGTTGTGAGAGCATCATATTAGGGCATCACAGGCAGATAATCACTTCTATATTCCTCACTAAATACACTTCTGTGTACTGACACAATTATTAAGAAACTCTCATATCTTTTTGTCAGAAACATAATTATATGTCTCAATAACAAGGACTTCACAGCTATTACCACTTTCCTCTGAAAATGTCCTATGATCTAATTTTTTTAACAACTTAATACATCTCTGGATATTATAGACAAGTTACCCAATATTTTAGGTTTTTAAGAAAACTGTCATTCTAAGAGTGTACTTAAGTGATTCAAAATAGTTTTAACTGCCAGTTGAACCAAAATAGATCCTGTCAGGACCTTATCTACACAATGCAGGCAACTATTATACTAGCCTTCTAAGTTAAATTTATCTTCTCTAATTACTAATAATTGAGTGAAGTATATGAAAATCACAGCCATTATATTTGATATTGTGTATTAATCATTTTAACATTTCAATTTCTCAGATATCCTATGCATAATATGCATTAATCACTTAGTTATAAAGTATCAAATAATGGTCAAGATACCAAAGTTCTCACTGGATTCATTATCAGGTTTGTTTGTTTTTTTTAACTACAATTTAACCTTTATCAAATCTGTTACCTCCTTTTGACAACAGGCAAAGAGATTTCTCACAGAGTTAACAGAAAAGAGTGAGAAAGTCATATTGCTTTAATTCAAGGGTGCAGGCCATGTAAAGTGTGGCACATGGGATTAGACAACATTGGGAATGTGACTAAAGTATTTTCTCTAACTGCATGTGACTTATCTGACCACATCACACTATGCTGTGGGCACAAAACTTTCTAAGAGACCAGAAGCTTAAGCATAACCTGAGGAATCTAGTAAACGAATATGGAAACAGGCCAACAAGTATTGGATATTCAAGACAACACAAGCAGTGCAATTTAATAAGTATTTATTGAATTAGCCTCATGCAGGGTAATAGTATCTTTAAAAGTTGGATATTTTCCCCCTTCAAGTTTTAGATATTTAAGTATTTAGATATTTAAACTAAGCATCCTCCTTGAAAGTGGAAGACTGAAATTTATAGCCTCTCATTAAATATTAGTCACTTACAGTTACTTATATATTCTACTTGTATAAAGACAAATATAGGAAGATAGCTATGTTTATTTCTATGTTCAGTTTTGTTACAAATTCTCATTTTCAATTTTTAACAATGTATGGGAATTTAAATATGCCTTCATCCATGCTAAAGATGGCCGGTCCTAAACTACACTGTTAACTTCAAATGTGACTTAAAACAAACCACATCACATTAAATGTAATTAAAAGATAGAGATTGTTAGATAAAAAGGCAAGTCTTTAGGTTGCTTAAAAGAAATACACCTTCAATATTAAGAGCCAAGTAGATAAGGAGCATAAAGATGGCCATGATAGACCATTTTAAACGAATTAACATAAATCTGCTGGAACTATAATAGTAGGCAAAGTAGATTCAAGAATATAACTTTTCATAAAGAGATCAATTCATAAAAGACATAAAAATCCTAAACTTTACATAATTAACAAATCTTCAAAACACACAAAGCAAAAACTGATAAAATGACAAGGAGAAATAGACATTTCCATAACTATAGTTGAAGACTGATACTACTCTACCAATAATTGATCAACAAACATAATTGTATGGAACACTTCAATAACACTATCAACCAAATCAACCCAACTGACAATTTTAGAACACTCTCCTCAGCAGAATACACATTGTTTTCAAGTGCACATGGGAACGTTGGCTAAGATAGACCATACCACAAGTCTCAAGAAATTTGTAAGGATTTGATTCATACAAACTATATTCTCTGCCCACAAAAGAATTACAAATCATTAACAAAGATCTCTGCAAAATCCTTAGTTGGAAATTAAACAACACTTTTAAATAACTTATGTGGTCAATGCAAACATCGAAAAGGAAATTACAAAGTATTTTAAACTGAATATAAATAAAAGCATAAAATTTATGAATAGACTGCTACTAAGCCATAGAAAGGCAGAAATTTAGAGCATGAAATTGTATTAGAAAAGTCCAATTTGTGGGGCGCCTGGGTGGCGCAGTCGGTTAAGCGTCCGACTTCAGCCAGGTCACGATCTCATGGTCCGTGAGTTCGAGCCCCGCGTCAGGCTCTGGGCTGATGGCTCGGAGCCTGGAGCCTGTTTCCGATTCTGTGTCTCCCTCTCTAGACTCTGTCCCTCCCCCGTTCATGCTCTGTCTCTCTCTGTCCCAAAAATCAATAAACGTTGAAAAAAAAAAATTAAAAAAAAAAAAAAAAAAAAGTCCAATTTGTGACCTCATGTTCCATTTTCAGCAACTAGAAAAAAACAAATTAAACCCAAAATAAGGAAAAATAGTATTACAGCACACATAAATAGAAAAAGAGATAATGGAGAGTAAAAAAATCCATGTTTACTAAAACTGGCTCTTAGAGAAAAAAAAAAAATCCAATTAGACTCTAGTCAGAATGGCCAGGGGAAAAAACTGGGTAGATAGGGCTTAAACTATATTTCAAATAAAGAGTCATAACTACTGGTCTTATTCTACAAATACAAAGAGGATTTTGAGAAGATTATGATCAATTTTCTGCCAAAAATATTCAACAACTCCAGTGATAGGATAACGACAAATTCCTTCTAAGACAAAGACTTAACTCAAACAGCTCTGTATTTATTATAGAAAATGAGTTTGCAATTTGAAAAACTTTCCCACAAATCAAGGGTTATGGAATGCTTCTCAATACATTCTATGAGGTCAAAATTAGACATTATATAAAGAAAGCTGCAGACTAGTACTCTTTGTGAAGCACAGACATATCAATTCTGAAAGAGGTTATCACACAAAAAGATAAGTATATTTAAAATAGACATCAACAGGAACACAAGTTTTGTTTTACATTTGAACCTTAGTCAATACTCTTAACCTTATTAACAAACTAAGTAAAATTATAGAATAAACTTACTGAACTCAGAAAAAGCATTTGACCAAAGCCAAAATTAATTCCTGGTAAAACTTTTCAAGGTGGATAAAAGAAAACTTGTTCTACATAACCAAGGACATCTACAACTAATATAATTAATGGTGAGATTTTTCTAAGATCAGGAAAAAGACCAATTTCTCTTACCCTTTCATGTAATATCGAACTGGGCATTTTAGCCAGTACAATAACACACAGAAGAGGGGATAGTTTTACTACTTCTAGGTTTATTCACACGTTTCTCATACATGTCAGAAGCCACATGTGTCACATGTGTCAAAGTTGAAGATCTGACCCAGTCTACAAAAAAGCTACCATAAGTACTGAGTGGATTAGTAAGGTGGCAAGAAATGTGATCAATAAATAGTTGAATCTGCACATCCTAGCAATGAACAATTGGGAATTGAGATTAGGTAGTATTTACAGTAGCTTCAAAAATATGAATTTCTTAGGCATGAATCTCAGGTGTGTAAGCCCTGTGCACTGAGAAATATAAAACACTGCTAAAATTTAAGAATACCCAAGGGAGACTTATACCATTTTTTATGAGTCAGATGATTCAATGATAGCATGTCAGTCAGTCCTACCAAAATTCATCTATAAATGTGATGAAATCCCAATTCCAACATTATTTTTGTAAAATTTGACAAAACCTCCTAACAAAATCTAAGGTTCATAGGCCACTGTCTAGGATGTTAATTAAAATATTGCATGTATTAAAGATCAACAGTATGAAGATGTGGAAATGAGGATGGCCATACTAAGTACATTAAGTCAGACTAAATAAAATAAACCTATTATTTTCTGTTTCATTTGGTGCTAAACACCAGAGATAAGCAAATCTCTACATTTGAAGGGGTTTATGTAAATGTTTGAGACTTACTACTACTGTTTGATCTTCAAATTCAAAGTAAAATAAAACTGTCTTTGGAAGTATTCTCAAGTGTTCATCAAATGACCATGAAGAAAAGTGGGAAAGCAATATAATCTGGAGCAAAAAAGAGGTTACTGAGAATAATGTACTTGTGATGGTTTTTATACTAATGTGAAAATAAGACATGAGTACTTTACAAAAGTTTTGCTTAAGTCATAAATCCTGCAAATATGTAGACATATTATTTAAATTAAGTGAATCTGAAAAAAAAAACGTTATTTGGATCTAAGAGAATCTAGAAGACTGAATCTTACATGGAAATTTGAAAGTAAGAAGTTTGAATTTTAAAGAAATCAAGCTTACTATCCAAAGCTATACTAGTAATACCTATAGCAAAATCAAACTGCAATCCCTTAATCCAAATCCAAATCTATTTACAAATCTATTTACAAATATATTTTCATCTGAAATTTATTGTGGCTTTGCAGAAGTTAAACAATCTGTCCAAAAACCAAAGAGGGGTTATTATATATACTGGTGATTATAAATGTGTTATGATGCTTGTATTATCATTTTATGCACTTCAATAAAATATAAACTATAAGGTCTAGATATAAACAAGTATCGTACAATAAAAAAAAAAAACACAGTTTTCCCTTTTGCACTACAGATGGGAATGCAAACTGGTGCAACCACTATGGAAAACAATATGGAGGTTCCTCAAAAGTTAAAAATGGAACTACCCTATGACCCAGCAATTGTATTACTAGGTATTTACCCTAAAAACACAAAATTGCTGATGGAAAGGGCACATGCACCCCAATGTTTATAGCAGTGCTATCGACAATAGCCACAATATGAAAAGAGCCCTCACGCCCACTGACTGATGAATGGATAAAGAAGATGTGGCATGTATAAACAATGAAATACCACTCAGCAACCAAAAATAATGGAAATCTTGCCATCTGCAACAATGTGGATGGAACTAAAGTGTATTATTCTAAGTGAAATAAGTCAGAGAAAGACAAATATTTTATGATTTTACTCACATGTAGAATTTAATAAACAAACCAGATGAATAGGAGGAAGGGAAGCAAAAATAAGATAAAAACAGGGATTCAAACCATAAGAAAATCTTAAATACAGAGAATAAACTGAGGGTTGCTGCAAGGGTGTTGGATAGAAGGGAGGGGCTAAATGGGCAATGGGCATTAAGGAAGGCACTTGTTGGGTTGAGCACTGGGTGTTATATGTAAGTGATGAATCACTAAATTCTATTCCTGAAATCATTATTACACTGTAGGTTAACTAACTTGGATTTAAATAAACATTTTATTTATTTTTAATTTTTTTAATACTTATTTATTTTTGAGAGAGACAGAAACAGAATGTGAATAGGTTAGGAGCAGAGAGAGAGGTAGACACAGAATCCGAAGCAGGCTCCAGGATCTGAGCTGTCAGCAGAGAGCCAGACATGGGGCTCGAACTCATGAACCGCGAGATCATGACCTGAGCTGAAGTCGGACACTCAACTGACTGAGCCAACCGGGTGCCCCTAAATAAAAATTTTTTAAAAATGAAGTTCTCTGAATATGCTAGAAGACACCCTACATACTGGGCTTCCCTTTCCAATTGCCAAAATAAATCATCTTGACTAATCAGTTGAGGATAAATTGATCTGTTGGCACTAAAGGCCTTCTCCTGAGAAAGTAGAATCTGCTCTCTCCTCGAAACACGTTCACCACCACAAGTGAAGGGAAACAGACTGACTCGCATTCTTTTTTAATGAAGGCTAATAATCTCCACCCCTTCTACTACACAGTCCACAGCAAGTAATATTGCCACTTGGGAGCCATCACTGCCAGATGTTCCAAACTAAACCTCCTGCGGAGGAAGATTATGACAAGTCCAATCACACACCTAAATGTAGAGAAAAAGTCTATTATAGGCAACGATTGCATCGAGCTAGGAGCAGTTACACATAGGATGATGGTCAAGTCAGAAAATCGCCATAAGTCATACACAAAGCTATCGATACTGGTGATGGCTGAAGTCAGGGCAAAATGGCAAGTTCTCAGTGATACAGCACGTGTCTTATTCTAAAATAAACAGATTATGAGACTCAGTCAAGAGCAAACAAGAAGCTAAAAAGAGATGTGACCACACAGGGAAGAAATTATTACTCTAAATCTGGTATCTCTGCCTTAGATGTCAAGGACACCTCAAAACAAAGATGATACCCATTGTACTGGCAGTCTTCAGAACTGATCTTTTTACCTGCTTTAAGCACTTACCAGGTCAAGTTCACAGGAAGCCTGCACATTAAAAAAATAAAGAGGTTCAAGGCACTCGGGTGGCTCAATCGGTTAAGTGTTTGACACTTGATCTCGGCTCAAGTAATGACGTCACCATTCCCGAGCTTGATCCCCACATCAGGCTCTGCACTGATGGTATGGAGACTGTTCGGATTCTCCCCTCTTTGCTCTGTCCCTCCCCTGCTTGTGCTCACACATGGGCATGTTCTCTTTCTCTCTTTCAAAATAAACTTAAAAAAATCAAAGCGTTCACCTAGCCTTTGGCAACAATATTTTCTTCTTAAATGTCCCCATCAGATTCTGCCACTTGCTGAAATGTGCCACTAAAATATGTAAGTCAAGCTTTGAAAACTTCCACTCACGTAGAAATCTAAGATCAACTGCTATATGCTTGAGATGGAGATTTAACCCCTCTCCAGCAAGAAGATGTGAAATACAAAGTCCAAGGTCTTTCTTCAGAAAGAGTCCCAAAATGTGTAGATTATAAATAATGCAAGCAACACTTAAAGTGGAGTACAACGTATTAAGGTGTTACCTTTGTCCTTTGTTTTAGGACTCGTGCTCACTGTGGATTATACAAGGGTTGTTAACCCATGTTTCAAAACATATTCTATTTTTTCATAGGATTTATTGTTGTAGTTATTATATGATCCCATTCAAGTTAGTATTTGTATAGAATATAAAGTTAAGGACAGAAGTTTTATTTTTTCCCATATGAACAATTTCCAGGACCATTTGTTAAGACCATTATAACCCCTTTGGAATTGCCTTAGTGTGTTTGTCAAGCATCAGTTGACCATTTAAATGTAGGTTCATTTCTGACCATTCAGTGTGGCTTCATCGATCCGTGAGTCCACCCTTAGACAAACACCAGGCTGTTTTCATTACTTCAGGTTTATATCAAGATTTTAAGCACTTGGTGTCTTCCAACTGTTTTCCTAAATTGTTATTACTATTCTAAGCACTTGATGTTATCATATGAATTTTAGAGTCGGTTTATCAAGTTATATTAATACATATCACTGGGCTATTGGTATGAATTTTATCAAATCTAAAGACAAATTCAGGGAGAATTGGATTTTTTAAAATACTATCTTCCCATGTATAAACATTTTCCTTCTCCAGCTTATCTTTAATTTTTCTCAGCACTATTTCAGTGTAGAGTTCTCGAATGTATTTGAAGCATACCCATTAGTACTTAATGTCATTTGATGCTAACATGGTTTTTAATTTCCAATTTTTGCTGATCATATAAACAACTGAGATTTCCTTATCAACCTTATATCCTACAGACTATAGTTTCACTAGGAGACCTTTTATATTCTCTAGATTTTTGTACTTGAAATCATGTCACTTGCAAATGGAGACCTTTTCACTTCTTTGCCACTGTCTACGCCTTTTTCTTTGCCTCTCATAGTAACTGGGATCTTTGGTACAACACCAAGTATAAGTGGTGATCAGAGAAACCCCTGCCTTCTTCTTAGAAGGTATTCATCTTGCCAGCGTCAAGTATAATGCAAACTTGGATTTCTATGGAGAAACCTCTTGCTGCAGATTTCTTTCTAACCCTAGCTTGTCGGGAAACTGATCAAGGAATTCAAAAATTCCTTCCTGCGCCTTCCCAGTCGATCGTCCTCCAGCCCTAGTCCCAGGCAGCACTCACCTGTTTTCCGTCAGGGTAGATTGTATGAGGCTTTTCTTGAGTTTAATGCGAATAAAATCATACAGTACATACCCTGTTAGGCCTGGCTTCTTTCACTCAGTTTAATGTTTTTTGACATCCATGTCGTAGCATTCTTCAGTAATTACTTCATTTGTAGTGCTGAGTCATGGTCATCCACAGTTGCATTTTCAAGAATTTAGAGCACATTGATACAAAGGGTACTGGACTTCATAGCATGGGCTGTGAAGAACGAAAGAGAAAGCTCACTATAAACTCACAGTATGGTACCCACAGAATCTAGCAAAAAAACTATCAGGTTTGCATAAAGCATTTTGTCGTGTAGATAATTATTTTATTGAAAACACATCGTCTCCTCACCTAATAAGGTATAGAATTCCATATAGTAGTATGACTCCTGCCAAGCAAAGGGTAGTTTTAAAAATTGCTTAGCGTGAGTTTCCTTTGGCATTTTCATTTGGCACTTTTAAAATAAAACAGAAACAGTTTATCCTCTGATATTTGCAGGGCCATTACAGTACACTCTAAATATAATTTAGGGATTAAAACCTGTAACATTTATTCAAAAGATCAGTTATATACATACATATTCAGAGATTTAATCATTTGCTTATGCTGGAAATGACAATTTAATGGGTTGAGATGTGCCTGATATTATTTGTTGATACTCAGCATATTTCACACCATCCTACACTCTGCTGCGTGTGAGGCATCAATCCTGAACGCTTGACTTGCAAATCTCTCTTGCCAGGAAGGTTGTGGACAGATACCACCAGGAATCTGTGGCTTTAGGAAAGTGGAAGCGATCATTCTCAAGTTGCAGCTGCAGGCAGGTGCATGGGTGTCCACAAGGTGTTGAGTTGGGATTACCTTGCGCATTTGGGATGCCCTGTTGAGACTGCTCTACTGTAGTCCAATCACACTTAAGACCAGTGAAGAGTGGCTTTCCTACAACCCGTGGGCTCCCCTAATGTTTTTCACTTCTCAGACTTTTCCAATGGTTTTATTATCCTTTGACTTCCTGCGTGAAAAGCGTTACTGTTAGCAGAAGGCAGCAAAGTCATGGCATCCTAACATCTAAAAGGGGGGAAAAAAGATAATCTGCAAAAGTTTAGCTTTCCTTTAACTCATTGGATAGGTGAAGGTCGTAACATAACTAAGGCAATTGAATACCAAAGAATAATAAGTCCCTAAAAGAAGAGATACTCGAAGAAAGTCTCCCTTCGATAGAGCAGCAGGACAAGAAGAGGTGGCTGTGATAGAGGTGGGCAAGAAGAAATCGGCTAAAACTGCAAAGGCTGAGTGTGGTGAGCATATCAGTTGAGAAGGTCGCCTGGGAGTCCTACACACAAAAAGGATTTCACACTCCCTGACATCTCTTCCTCACGCTCCTGCATCATTTGCTCACTTAAAAGACTGGGGTCAGGACAGAGGACCCGTGAGAGCCACCACTGAGGAAAGACACTTTTCTTATACAACTTTCAGAACCCCAACATCATCCTCCAACTAAAGAACGTTTGACTATGGTTTAAAGGCTCAGGTAGGACCGGTGGAACGTCCTCTCTCTATCAGGGGCCAACTGAATGTCAAAACCACGTTTCTCAGGGAATTTCAAATGAAAAGCAACAACCAAAGACTCAAAAAACCAGTGAAGATTTTCATTGTATCTCTACTTAATTTCCTGTTAGCCTTTGTTTAAGGCAAATGTATCTTCAAGAATGACAGTGTAATGTCATTAGGCAACCATGTGAGGACTCTAATTGTTCCAATGTTTTATCTTTGCAGGTGCAAACTAACACAACCTCTGGTACCTGAGATAAAGCTATCTATTTGAAAAATGTGTTGTTTCTACCAAGCAAGAAAGATGTACCTTACTTTTCACTTGATTAGAATAGAAGTAAGTACTCAGTCTTGCCTGAGCATTAAGTCATCCTCATCACTGTAATGGACTAACCTTGACCATCTTGATATCAGTTTGGACAGGGCGCTATTTTGTCAGATTGGTCGCAGATTGATTAGGTCTGCTGATCTGCAAGTAATGATTATCTTACGCTATTTAACAAGTAATGCTCTTATCGGAGAGGTAAAATAAATGGAAATCAAAGGACAACCAACTTAGTGAAGGTTCTGTGAGTCTCCTTGTCTGCAGTAGGTTGAAATTGTCTCTCCGAGGACAGAAACAAATGATAAAAACGAGTGTTTTGCAATTTTCAGCTCTAAGAAAGAGACACAACTTCCTGGACTGTGAAAGTTATGTAACACAGCACATTGGACTAATATGACCCATTTACCAAAGGAACCATAAGGCTACCAAGAATCTGTTGGCCAAGAACAAGAGCAAGTTGAGGACACTGCAAACAACTAAGCCACTTGAGCTCTAGGAACCAGATTGGTGATGCTCTAAGTGCCAATATGGTTGGCATGTGGAGCCTCTGGAAGATCTGATATGACAAACACTGCAATTTGAGGAAGGCAGGCTCTATTGTACCAATAAAGATTCACCTTTGATGACAGTTTCTGGCTTAATGGTGCACACAAGATGCAGAATGCTTGACCTAGTCACTCAGTGACCTTGTGATCTGACCTGCCTATCAGAAACAACATATAGAGGAGGAGCCAAGATGGCGGAACAGCATGGAAGTTTTTTGTGTGTCTCAAGTACATGAAATACAGTCAGACCAACACTAAATCATCCTACACACCTAGAAAACTGATAGGAGGATTAGCACAACAATCTGCACAACTTGAACCACAGAATTCAGCAGGTACTGACGCACAGAGGTGAATTTGGGGAGCAAGAAGCCGTGGAGGGTAGGGAACGGCTTTTGCGGGCAAAGAGAGGACAGAGACTGGGGAGGTGGGGAGAATATGGGAAAAGCACCCTTCCCCAAAAGCAGCTGGAGAGAAAGTGGAAAATTGGAAACAGCCACAGGGACTAAACTAAAAAGGGAGAAAGGAGAAAGGAGGGGTTTAAATTCCATTAAGACTGTGAACAATGGGAGTGCAAAGGCTGCGACTCCACAGCTCCATACCTGGCGGTGCTCTAGTGGGAAGGGCGAATCCCCAGGAACAGAGTGGGGTCCGGGAGGTTCTTGGGCCACATAGGGAAAAGCAGTTCGACTTCTGGAAGGACATTTGGTAGACTGTTGAAGCCACCTGGTCCCAGCAGAACGCAGAAAATGGCCACATTCGCTGGTGCTGGAACAAGGTCATGGAGGGTGAAGCCAGGTGCCAGGTGTGTGTTGGGATTTTCCATAATCCCTGAGATGCTGCTGCTACACTGTCTCGCAAACATTTTCTGAGTGTGGGCTGGCACCTGGCCGCAGTCTCAAGGCACGGCAGCAGCAGGGTCCAGCGGGTGGTCCTGGGTGCAGCCAACATTCGACCAACGCTCATTCGGCCATTGCTCTGTGAGACCCTCCCGCAGAGGAGAGGAAGGAGGCAAAGCCACAGTCCTTTGGAAGTAAGGGGCGAGGGAAAACAGCCGCATCTGAAACAAACTCGGTAGAGAGGTACTGCCTGGGGCCTGGTGGCGGAGAGTAGAAAAGCGGGGAGTGGACGAGAGCTGAAGACAAGAGGACGGGTGCGTGATTGCTGACCGGGGAGAACAGATGGGGTAGCTGCGCGGAGCAGGGTCACCGCTCCCACGCGTGCACAGAAGTACCTCCAAGCTCTGCAACAATCCACCCCAGCAGGCTAGCAGCACCATCTAGTGGAGAGCGGAACCATTACACTGAGCCCCGCCCAACTGGGCCAACTTTGCTCTTCAAGAACACAAGTCTCAACGCCGGCCTAGTTTACGGACTATAAAGCGCTACATAGACTGACTTCTAGGGGAAAACAAAGTAATTTCAGTCCTACTTCAATCTGTTAGGTCCATCTATTCGATTTTCTTTCTTTTTTTTCTTTTTCTCTTTTGCACTCCTTTTCTTTTTCTTGATTAGAGAAAGAGAAAAAATTCATTTTTATTTTCAATTTTTATTAAAAATATTTTTCTTTAATTTTTACTATTTTTTTGCTTTTGTGTAAATTTTTTCAAATTCTATTTTACTTCCATCATTTTATTTTAGTCTACTTCAGTGTATTCACCTTTTCAAAATTTTCAAACAATTTCCTTTTTTCCTTTTTTTCTCTTTTTCGTTTTTCTTTTTCTTGAATGCAAAAAAAGAAAAACTTCATTTTTACTTTCAATTTCTATTAAAAATATCTTTAAAATTTTTTACTATATTTTTTGCTTTTATGTAATTTTTTTCAAATTCTATTTTACTTCCATCATTTTTTTTTAGTCTACTACAGTGTATTCACTTTTTCAATTTTCAAACGATTTCCTTTCTTTTTCTTTTGTTAAATCTTTTTTCTCTTTTTCGTTTCTTTTCTTTTTTCGTGAATACAGAAAGAGAAAAAATTCATATTTATTTTTAATTTTTATTAAAAATATTTTCCTTTAATTTTTTTCTACTATATTCTTTATTTCTGTGTATATTTTTTCAAATTCGATTTTACCCCCATCATCTCATTTTAGTCTACTGCAGTGTATTCATTTTTTCAAATTTTCAAATGATTTCCTTTTTTTTTTTTTTCCCTCCCTTTTTTTCTCTAATCTGTCAAATCACTTTCAACACCCAGACCAAAACACACCTAGGATCTAGCATCATCTATTCGATTTGTGTGTTTGGTTTTTTTTAATTTTTAATTTTATTTTTTTATTTTAATTTTTTTAATTTCAATTTTTCTACCTGATTAATTCCTTTTCTCCCTTCAAAATGACAAAAACGAAGGAGTTCATCCCAAAAGAAAGAGCATGAAGAAACGACAGCCAGGGATTTAACCAACACAGATACAAGCAAGATGTCTGAACCAGAATTTAGAATCATGATAATAAGAATACTAGCTGGAGTCAAAAATAGATTAGAATCCCTTTCTGCAGAGATAAAAGAAGTAAAAAAATAGCCAGAATGAAATCAAAAATGCTATAACTGAGCTGCAATCATGGAGGGATACAGCAGCGGAAAGGATGGATGAGGCAGAACAGAGAATCAGTGATATAGAGGACAAACTTATAGAAAATAATGAAGCAGCAAAAAAAGAGGGAGATTAAGGCAAAAGAGCACGATTTAAGAATTAGGGAAATCAGTGACTCATAAAGGAACAACATCAGAATCATACGGGTCCCGGAAGAGGAAGAGAGAGAAATTGGGGTAGAAGGGTTATGTGAGCAAATCATAGCAAAAAACTTTCCTAACCTGGGGAAAGACACAGACATCAAAATCTAGGAAGCGCAGAGGACCCCCATTAGATTCAACAAAAACCGACCATCAAAAAGGCATATCATAGTCAAATTCACAAAATACTCAGGCAAGGAGAGAATCATGAAAGCAGCAAGGGAAAAAAAGTCCCTAACATACAAGCAAAGACAGATAAGGCTGGCAGCAGACTTATCCACAGAAACCTGGCAGGCCAGAAAGGAGTGGTGGGATATATTCAGTGTGCTGAATCAGAAAAATATGCAGCCAAGATTTCTTTATCCAGCAAGGCTGTCATTCAAAATAGAAGGAGAGATAAAAAAGTTTCCCAGACAAACAAAAATTAAAGGAGTTTGTGACCACTAAACCAGCCCTGCAAGAAATTTTAAAGGGGACTCTCTGAGAGGAGAAAAGATGAAAAAATATAGATAGATAGATAGATAGATAGATAATACCAAAAGCAACAAAGACTAAAAAGGACCAGAGAACACCGCCAGAAACTCCAACTCTACAAGCATCATAATGGCAATAAATTCATATCTTTCAGTACTCACTCTAAATGTCAATGGACTAAACGCAACAATCAAAACACATAGGGTAACAGAATGGATAAGAAAACAAGATCCATCTATATGCTGGTTACAAGAGACGCACTTTAGACCTAAAGACACCTTCAGATTGAAAATCAGGGGATGGAGAACCATCTATCATGCTAATGATCAATAAAAGAAAGCCGGAGTAGCCGTACTTATATCAGACAATCTAGACTTTAAAATAAAGACTGTATCAAGAGAGGCAGAAGGGCATTATATCGTAATCAAGGGGTCTATAGACCAAGAAGACCTAACAGTTGTAAACATTTACGTGCCAAACGTGAGAGTGCCAGAAGCCGAGCTATCCAACCAGCCTGATGGCAGGGCCCAGACAGTGGACGGATCGGGACTGCAGGGTGGCCCCCCGACAGTAAAGCTTCTTGTACTGCCGCTTTTATGTAATTTGGCCTTAATAAAAATACCTGGGGAATTGTCTGTTGGGGACTTGCCCTCGACAGGCCCCCTATAAAAAGAACCATTGGGAAAAGAAATAAGGTTCCACAAGGAAACTGTGCGGCCCTAGATTTAGCCCTTGCCACCCCCTATAAAGACTCTTCTACCTAAAGGAAGGATAGCCTCATACATTTCCCAGTCAAGGAAGGAACAAATGGATTTGAAAGCCCCACTCAGGTAACTAAGGAGTGTATCTATGGGCACAGGTTACTCCAACCCCTAGGCCCACTTGGCCCCCAGGAGGCATTCCAGATGATGATTGAACCTAGTCGGTTAAGGGACGGTATGGTTCATTAGTTCCTAGGTGCATTGTCTCTCTGAGAATATATAAGGTGTGGGTTTCTAAGGCCCTCTTGGCCGCCTCCTAAAACCTCAGACCAAGGTGAACACTTCTGTTCTTCAAAACCATGAATGGTTCAGGGAAACAACTAAGAGGTCATGTCCCTGTAACTGTTCCACTTGAGGTGTTGAGAGATAAATGACCTTTCATGAAAACAGCAAAGCAAATGCTTTATAGATTATAGATAAAGGTAGATACATAATAAAAACAATGAAAGAAATTAATCAATAAGCAAAGGGCAGGAGGGAACGTTACAAGAAAACAATCATGTTATTCTTTAATGGGTGATTACACAATGGAACAATTTTAGAATTGGGTAATGCCAGAAAACTTAGATGACGCATGCTATAAGGAAATCGCTAGCAAATATAATGCCACGTTTGCCACAATAAAGCGGCCAGCTCAACACACTGCTGTTGTTTGTGTCCATTTTTATTTTTGTTTTATTTTATTTTCACTTTTTCACCAACACCGTTCATCCTTCGGGAACCCCTGGACCTGCTGGAACTGGACTTCGGCATGAGAGCATCCAAATATGTAAGTCAATTCATCACAATCATAAAGAAACTCATTGATAGCAATACCATAATAGGAGGAAACTTCAACACCCCACTCACAGCAATGGACAGATCATCTAATCAAAAAATCAACAAGGAAACAATGGCTTTGAATGACACACTGGACCAGATGGACTTAACAGATACATTCAGAACATTTCATTCTAAAGCAGCAGAATACACATTCTTCTCCAGTGCACATGGAACGTTCTCCAGAATAAACCATATACTGGGACACAAATCAGCCCTACGTAAGTACAAAAAGATCGAGATCATACCATGCATATTTTCAGATCGCAACGCTAAAAAACTCGAAATTAACCACAAGGAAAAATTTGGAAAGGTAACAAATACTTGGAGACTGAAGAACATCCTACTAAAGAATGAATGGGCTAACCAAGCAGTTAAAGAGGAAATTAAAAAGTATATGGAAGTCAATGAACATGATAACACCACAATCCAAAACCTCTGGGACACAGCAAAGGCAGTCATAAGGGGAAAGTATATAGCAATCCAGGCCTTCCTAAAGAAGGAAGAAAGATCTCAGATACACAACCTGACCTTATGCCTTAAGGATGTAGAAAAAGAACAGCAAATAAAACCCCAAACCAGCTGAAGACAGGAAATAACAAAGATTAGAACAGAAATTAATGCTATCAAAACCAAAAAAACAGTAGAATAGATCAATGAAACCAGAAGCTGGTTCTTTGAAAGAATTAACAAAATTGATAAACCACTAGCCAGTTTGATCAAAAAGAAAAAGCAAAGGACCCAGATAAATAAAATCAAGAATGAAAGAGGAGAGATCACAACCAACACAACAGAAATAAAAACAATAAGAGAATATTATGAGCATTATATGCCAATAAAATGGGTAATCTGGAAGAAATGGACAAATTCCTAGAAACATATACACAACCAAAACTGAAACAGGAGGAAATAGAAAATTTGAATAGACCCATAACCAGTAAGGAAATCAAATTAGTAATCAAAAATCTGCCAAAAAACAAGAGTCCAGGGCCAGATGGCTTTCCAGGGGAATTCTACCAAACATTTAAGGAAGAGTTAACACTTATTCCTTGAAACTGTTCCAAAAACCAGAAATGGAAGGAAAACTTCCAAATCCTTTCTATGAAGCCAGAATTACCTTGATTCCAAAACCAAACAGAGACCTCACTAAAAAGGAGAACTATAGACCAATTTCCCTGATGAACATGGATGCAAAAATCCTCAACAAGATATTAGTCAACCAGATCCAACAATACATTAAAAAAAATTATTCACCACGACTAAGCGGGATTTATACCTGAGATGCAGGGCTGGTTCAATGTCCACAAAACAACTAAC
Source organism: Panthera uncia (assembly GCF_023721935.1). NCBI lineage: Eukaryota > Metazoa > Chordata > Mammalia > Carnivora > Felidae > Panthera > Panthera uncia. The sequence goes on from NC_064811.1 coordinate 191,748,435, forward strand.
GTGATTCATCACATCAATAAAAGAAGGACAAGAACCATATGATCCTCTCAAAAGATGCAGAGAAAGCATTTGACAAAATACAGCATCCTTTCTTGATAAAAACCCTCAAGAAAGTAGGGATAGAAAGAGCATACCTCCAGATCATAAAAGCCATATATGAACGACCCAACACTACTATCATCTTCAATGGGGAAAAACTGAGAGCTTTCCCCCTAAGGTCAGGAACAAGACAGGGATGTCCACTCTGGCCACTCTTATTCAACCTAGTATTGGAAGTCTTAGCCTCTGCAATCAGACAACACAAAGAAATAAAAGGCATCCAAATCAGCCAGGAGGAGGTCAAACTTTCACTCTTCGCAGATGACATGATACTCTATATGGAAAACCCAAAAGATTCCACCAAAAAAAACTGCTAGAATTGATTCATGAATTCAGCAAAGTTGCAGGATATAAAATCAATGCACAGAAATCGGTTGCATTCCTATACACCAACAATGAAGCAACAGAAAGAGAAATCAAAGAAATGCTCTCATTTACAGTTCCACAAAAAAAGATAAAATACCTAGGAATAAATGTAACCAAAGAGGTAAAATATCTATACACTGAAACCTATAGAAAAATTATGAAAGAAATTGAAGAAGACTCAAAAAAATGGAAAAAGATTCCATGCTCTTGGATAGGAAGAACAAATATTGTTAAAATGTTGATACTACCCAAAGCAATCTACATATTCAATACAATCCCTATCAAAGTAACACCAGCATTCTTCACAGAGCTAGAACAAATAATCCTAAAATTGGTATGGAACCAGAAAAGACCCCGAATAGCCAAAGAGATCTTGAAAAAGAAAACCAAAGCAGAAGCCATCACAAGCCCAGACTTCAAGCTATACTACAAAGCTGTAATCATCCAGACAGTATGGTACTGCCACAAGAACAGACACTCAGATCAGTGGAACAGAATAGAGAACCCAGAAAGGGACCCACAAACGTATGGCCAACTAATCTTTGACAAAGCAGGAAAGAATATCCAATGGAACAAAGACAGTCTCTTCAGCACGTAGTGCTGGGAAAACTGGACAGCAACATGCAGAAGAATGAACCTGGACCACTTTATTACACCATACACAAAAATAAACTCAAGATGGATGAAAGATCTAAATGTAAGACAGGAAGCCATCAAAATCCTCAAGGAGAAAGCAGACACAAACCTCTTTGACCCTGGCCACAGCAATTTCTTACTCAACACATCTCCAGAGGCAAGGGAAACAAAAGCAAAACTAATTACTGGAACCTCATCAAAATAAAAAGCTTCTGCACAGAGAAGGAAACAATCAGCAAAACTAAAAGACAACTGACAAAATGGGAGAAGATATTCACAAATGACATATCAGGTAAAGAGTTAGTATCCAAAATCTATAAAGAACTTATCAAACTCAACACTCAAAAAACAAATAATCCAGTGAAGAAATGGACAAAAGACATGAAGAGACACTTCTCCAAGGAAGACATCCAGATGGTGAATAGACACATGAAAAAATGCTCAACATCACTCGTCATCAGGGAACTACAAACCAAAACCACAATGAGATATCACCTTACATCTGTAATAATGGCTAACATTAACACCTCAAGCAACAACAGATGTTGGCGAGGATGTGGAGAAAGAGGATCTCTTTTGCACTGTGGGTGGGAATGCAAACTGATGTAGCCACTCTGTAAAACAGTATGGAGGTTCCTCAAAACATAAAAATAGAACTACCCTATGACCCAGCAATTGCACTGGGTCTTATCCAAGGGTTACAGGTATTATCCAAGGATACAGGTATGCTCTTTTGAAGAAACACATGCACCCAAATGTTTATTGCAGCACTATTGACAATAGCCAAAGTATGGAAAGAGCTCAAATGTCCTTCGATGGATGAATGGATAAAGAAGAAGTGGGATATATAGACAGTGAAGTATTACTCTGTAATCAAAAAGAATGAAATCTTACCATTTGCAACTATGTGGATGGAACTAGGGGGTATTATGCTAGGTGTAATTAGTCAGAAAAGGACAAATATCATATGACTTCACTCATATGAGGACTTTAAGAGACCAAAGTGATGAACATAAGGGAAGGGAAGCAAAAATAATATAAAAACGGGGAGGGGGACAAAACATAAGAGACTTTTAAATATGGAGAACAAATGGAGGGTACTGGAAGGATTGTGGGAGGGGGAATGGGCTAAATGGGTAAGGGCATTAAGGAATCTACTTCTGAAATCATTGTTGCACTCTATGCTAACTAACTTGGATGTAAATTTAAAAAATAAATAAATTAAATACATACATACATACATACATACAATAATAATAATATGCTGACTCAGCCTAAAATGACACTGGTTGCTCACACAGCCCCTCAAAGGGTTGTCCCTGAATCACAATGAGTAAAGAAATACTCCCAGTGGAGAGACCTGAACAACAAATCTGTTTGTCTTCTTTGCCTGGAAGAAAAGAGAACTAAAATTTTGGAGCTGCATGGACATTTTGGCTAATGGCTTAGCTTAAGGTAACAGACTTGGAAGGAGCAACAAGGGAGGAATGAGTACAGGATGCATGGCTGATGCCCAGTATAAGAACTGTGTGTAAAAACTGTAGCTACCGTGAGATTGACCCTCAAAATGCATCTTCTACAGATCAGGCTCTCAGGGATCAGGTAGACAAAAATGATCCATTCAATAGAGGTCAGTCTGCCTCCTTTCCCAACTGGCCTCGTTCTCACTGAGGAGCCAAGGCAGCAGGGATAAAATGGTTGCACAGTGTTTGTCTTACCAACGTTGATTTGGCTAACGTTACTACCGCATACCCAACATGTTAACCACAGAGAATACAGTTGATTCCTTGATATGGCATCATTTTCTGGAGGAAAAGAACAGCCAACTGATAGCAAATTAAGATTGATTACATTGGAATTCTTCCATCATGGCAGCAGTAATTTGTCCACAGTAAAATAGACACTTATTCTTAATTTATGACTGCATTCTCTACCTGCCTTCATTCTGCCAACACTACCATCCGTATATTTATTAAATACCTTATTCATCATCATGAAATTTCACACAGCATCGTGAATGAATCAGGGAATTGATTTTTTATGTTTTTTTTTTCTTGTGATAAGAACTTTTAAGAACTTTTATAATAAAATTGTGGAAATGGTTTTAAGTTCAAGAGATTCACAGTCCCAACAGCCTTTCCTACTGGCAAAAAAATAAATAAATGCCCTAGAGAAGATGGTAGAGTGGGAGACTCCTGGTTAGATTACAGTAATAGTGAGTAAAGTAATTGAAAGAAATCTTGATTCAAAACAAAGAAAATAGGGAATGCAGGAACTCAAGTAGGTGTAGGTTCCTACGAGAATCAAATAGGCAATTACGCAGTAAAAAACTACAAGGCTAAGATGTGACATACATTGGATATCAGTGAGATGAGCCATTCATGACCATACTGCACAGTATTCCAAGTAGACAAAGAGCCGAGAGAATGAGCAGGAAATGTTCACGCGTGTGGAAGTAGAAGGGCGGGAGTTGGGGCACAGAGCGTCTAACTCTGCAGCACTTCAAATGACCTGTACTTAAAACTGAGCCATTAAAGGCCTGTATCTTAAGCGTAGAGACAAATGGAAGTAAACAAGCCTTTACGTAGACTATAGCACCACTCTGAGAAGAGCAGTGGGCCAGAAAATTCTCATGCCCTGGTATCGGATTAGGTTAATCGTATATTTCTAATATCCTGAGGTCCCTAAAGGAGGTTAAAAATATTCTTCCAGTTCTCTGGAAGAATATTCCATCATCCAGCACCTTGACATTTATTTCTAAAATAATAATGTTTCCACTAAAATGCTCAACCCACAATCAAAGATACCTAGGGACGTGAGAAGACATGACATCTGATTGGAGACCAACACAAACATATTAAGCAAAAACAGGTGTCCTGGTTCTCCAGAGAGTAGAATTAATAGATATGGCTTGTGAAATAACTATGCTTACTGTGGGGATAACAGGCAAGTGTAAAGAACTTTTCAGTAAAGAACTCAAAGATTTAAAAAACACTGATATTCCAGTTTTGCAAAAGAAACATTATAGAAGCCAGTTTATAACATAACATATAACCACATATATAACAACATTTAATACATGTGTAATTAATCTTGGGATGAATTCAACATAGTAGGAAGCACTACAATTTCTGCACAACTAAAATATAACTAGCCAAGGCACAAAAGAATAATCTTATTGTTTCTACTAAAAAAACATACAAAATCAACTCCATGTGGTTTTGATACTGAGGGATTTGAAAATCAATCACAAATTTATTAATTGTGTTTCAACCCTTAAAGGCATTAGTGTTTCTATCAACTACCAAGCACACAATTGTAGGAGCCACAATAATCTTCGTCAACACAGCAGTAGTCAAATCTCAAAGCAAACCCCTTCCTTATATTCATTCTTAATCTAATGATGCAGGCCGTGCTTTTTAAAGATTACTTTATCCCATATGTTCCACATAAATGTATTAAGCCAATGTATTTTTTCTTTTGTTTTGCATTTTGCTGTAATATGGTAATAGGCCTTGAACAATAAGAACAATAGAAATTATTCACTTGAATTTTCATGTGCAAAAAGGCAGTAACTTAGTTCAATAATGTTAATGTATCAGAACTTCAGCTAATGTCTTATCTCCATGTATGTGAATGTATAATTTTCAATATGTACTTTTGTACCACTTCTTTAAAATAAATAGATGCAAGACAGATTTAATGGGACCAATATTCTCTCCAGAGTTTGCAGGTATATGCAGACCTAATTGATCAGAAAGTAATACACTTACCAGGAGAAATTGTCACTATCTAATGCAAGAACCATGAATAATTTTTAAATGACTTCAAATTTTGTAACAGTGACATCATCCTTTTATCTTGGTAAAATATTTTGAGATCAAGTTGTAAGTAAAAAGAATATTTCAAAAGTCTATGCTGTGTAACCAAAGCTATAAGCAGGAATCTTTTTGGAAAGAAATATTTGATTTATGAGTGTAGCACCTTATAATGTTTTTCATAAATTTCCTCAAGTGATTATTTTTGTGTAAGTTCACCAAATTATGTATCCCCATTTCTTGCAAACACTCCTAGAAGGATCAGAAGTATAGGACAAGCACTCTTACTTTGTTTTTAAGGAAAATAATCAAATAAACTACATATGTAAACAGATTCATATAATAAGACATTGTATAAAACATGTTATATGTATTGCATGTAGGTAGTGAGAAATATTGAGCTATCTCAATCTATAAAACCTTTGAGACTATGAATGATTTGAGAATCAATCCCCCATAATAATTTGGACCTTCTTGAGTTGGTTTTTAAGAGCTTGGAATGCTATTGCTCTCCAGTAGACACCCCCTTATCCACAGTTTCACTTTCCATGTTTCAGGTGTCTGTGATCAACCATGGTCCAAAGGCAGATGATCCTCCTTTTGATCAAAGAGTGTCAATAGTCTAACGCCATGTCACAATGCCTGTGTCCTTAACCTCACTTAATTTCATCGAGTAGTCATTTCATCATCTCACATAATCACAAAAAGAAGGGTGAGTGCAGGACAATAAGATATTTGAGACAGACAGAGAGAGACTACATTTGTGTAACTTTTAATACAGCATATTGTTACAATTGTTCTATCATATTATTAGTTATTGTAGTTACTCTCGTCCTGAGCCTAATTATAAATTAAACTTTATCATAGGTATGTATAGAAAAAAACCCCATAATATATATAGGGTTTGGTACAGTCAGCAGCTGCAGGCATCCACTGGGGGTCTTGGAACGTATCTCCCATGATAAGGGGGTGGGGTTAGATTTCTGTATTCAACTTTGAAGTTCCTCACAATTCGCCAGTGCATTCACTGCTTCTGTCGTTCAAATTGCCATCTTCTGTGCTAAAATGCACTGCACGAATATCCAAATGCCCAGGCTTTGAGTTTTTCATCCCCTGTCTTTCCAAAAACTATCACCTGCCTATTCTCCACATAAGATACCACCGAGCTGATCAGGATACAGGATAGCCTCCCAGACCAAACTCTTGCTTTTTCCTATCACTTCTTTTCCAAAGCTAATCATAGATTGATTTCTGGCCATTTTAAAATTCTACCCAAATGGTCTGGCTTTTTTGCTCCACATTACGTCTGTGAGAGTCTCTCTGGATGTGGAGTATTGTTTTTCTGTCATTGTTTTCTAGCAGGCTTCTCAACCTAGGCATTGTTCCCACTTTAAACTGAATAATTATTTGCTGTTGGAAACTGTCCTATGCACAGTAAGATGTTTAGCAGAATTTCAGACAGAGCTCTATTCATAAAATGCCAATGGCAGTCCCCCAGGTTGTGACTACCAAAGATATCTCCAGAAATTTCTAAATGTCCAGTGAGAAACAAAATTCCCCCCAGTTGAGAACCACAACCATATAGTTATTCCACTTTAGAAACTTTTTTTTAATTTTTTTAACGTTTATTCATTTTTGAGACAGAGAGAGACAGAGCATGAATGGGGGAAGGTCAGAGAGAGAGGGAGACACAGAATCTCAAACAGGCTCCAGGCTCTGAGCTGTCAGCACAGAGCCCGATGCGGGGCTCGAACTCACGGACCGCAAGATCATGACCTGAGCCGAAGTCGGACGCCCAACCGACCGAGCCACCCAGGCGCCCCCCACTTTAGAAACTTACCAATTAATTATCTTTAGACCTTTCTCTCATTGAAATTTGGTTGATTAGGGTTTGGGCAACAATCTGGACTTATTCAAGAATATGAGGCCACTCTAATTATCCTGAGACTCAAGTGGTTTGGTATAAAAATTAGAGTTTACACAAATTTTGTGAGAGCCTGGTGAGTGGTGGTGGTGGAGGAGGAAAAGGAAGACAAATCAAAGGAAACTACTGCTAAATCTGGCACCGGCAAAAAAGATCCAGAAGCAGATCCCGGAGACCTCAACCTGGAGACCAAGGCAGGTAGTTGTCCAAGGCCCCAGGAGAGCCACTGCGTCTCGTGAGTCTGGGAGAATGCTCCCATCTACTGTCCCTTTCTGAATCATCAAGTTAGATTTCCACCCTCAAAAATAATAAAATACTTAGGAGTAAATTTAACCCAGGTGGTAAAAGATCTGCACACTAAAAACTATAAGACACTAAGAAATGAAATTGAAGAAGACACAAATAAATGGAATTACATTGCCTGGTCATGGATTGGAAGAATTAATATTGTTAAAGTGTCCGTACTATACAAGCCATCGCAGATTCAATGCAAACCTGTTGGCTCATAACCCCTTGGGAACCTTCCCAGACATAATCTGAACCTGGGCCCTAAAACTGGCTGGGAGAGCCCAAAGAAAGAGGCAGGCCACTCCAAGTTGGTAAGTTGCAGTTTTAACAAGCAAAGGGAACTTAGATATGAGGCTTGTCTTGGACAAGAGCAAGACAAGTGGATCCCTGAACTTGCTCCCTGAATCTTTAAAGTTTATATAGAGGCCTTAACTGAGTTGAGTCACCTATACCACGCAGGTATTCTCAACACTACATTGCTGTCTCAAAGCTATGTCCTTGGAGCAGCCTCTGGGGAAAAAAGCAAGTGGAACCCATATTCCCAGAACAGGAGATGGGGGAGGAGCCGCCAAGTGCCTGGGTCCAGTTCAGCGGCAGTCATGTCTTTTTGATGACTTTCACCAACAAAACCGTGTCAAAATTCCAATGGTATTTTTCACAGAAATAGAAAAGCAATCCTAAAGTGCAAATGGAAACACAAAAGATCCCCAATAGCCAAAACACTCCTCAGAAAGAAGCACATCACTGGAGACATTACCCTTCTTAATTTCAAACTATACTATAAGACTATAGTAATCAAAAAAGTACACTCCTGGCATAAAAACAGTCACATAAGACCAATGGAACAGAATCAAGAGCCCAGAAATATACCCACACATAAACAGTCAACTAATATTTGACTAGAGGGCCAAGAATACTCTGGAGAAAAGAAAGTCTTTTCAAATGAATGCAAAAGAATCAAACTGGAACACTATCTAGCACCATTCACAAAAATTATCTTGAAATGAATAAAGACTTAAATATAGTCCTGAAATTGCAAAACTCCTAGTAGACAACATAGGGGGAAAAGGTCCTTGACGTTGGTTTTAGCCATAATTTTCTGGATATGACACCAAAAGAAAAGGCAACAAAACTGAACATTTTATGTGGGAGTACCTCAAAATAAAAAGCTTCTGCACAGCAGGAGAAAGAATCAACAAGATGAGAAGGTAACCTATGAAGTAGAAGATAACGTGCAAATTACACATCGGGTAAGTGCTTTATATCCAAAATATGCAAGGAATGTATTGTACTCAATAGTAAATAATAGTAATCCACTTTAAAAAAAGGGGACAAAACATTTGAACAGACATTTTTCCAAAGAGGATATACAAATGGCCAACAGGTACATGAGAAGGTATTCATCAGGGAAATATAGATCAAAACCGCATGAGATATTACCTCACACCTCAGAGTGGCTATTGTCAAAAAGATAAGAAATAGCAAGGGCTTGGGAAGGATGTGGAGTAAAGGGAAACTTTGTGCACTGTTGGTGGGACTGTAAATTGATATTGCCACTATGGGAAACATTATGAGGTTCCTCAAAAAATATATATGTGTATGTAGGTATATATATGTATATATTATATATGTATGTATGTATGTGTATATATATATTATATCTATATGTATGTATATGTGTATGTACAATATGTATGTATGTATATATGTATGTATAATATATATATACATATAACATATGTTATATATAACATTTGTGATATATATGTCACATTATGTGATCTATATTATTATAAGAGATATTAATTTAAATCACATAAAAGAAAATGTGATATATATCACATTTGTGATATATATAATATTGTGTGATATATATAATATTATGTTATAAAGTAACATATATAAATATTATTCAGCCATAAAAAAGAGAAGGAAGTCTCTTTTGTTGCCATTTGCACCAACATAGGTGGACATTGAGGCCTTTATGCTAGGTGAAATACCTCAGATGGAGAAAGATAAATACTGCATAATTTCATTTATATATGCAATCTTTAAAAATACAGAACTCACAGAAACAATAGGCTGGTGTTTGCTAGGGGTGTGAGGTATGATGTAATGGGTGAAAATGGTCAAAGGGTAAAACTTCCAATTATAAGATGTACAAGTCCCAGACATCTACTATAAAGCATGGTGACTATAGTTAAAAATACTGTATTACATACTTGAAAGTTGCTAACACAGTAAATCTGAAAAATTCTCAACACACACACATACACACACACACACACACACACACACACACACACGGAAACCATGTAAGAGAATGCATGTGTTAACTAGTTTTATTGCGGTATTTTGGAATATATACTCATATGAAGCCATCGTGTTGCACATCTCAACGCTATTATATGTCAATCACATTTCCATATACGTGGAAAAATCAAAATAAAACTGTAATTCCTTTTACTCTTTGTCTCTATGTTTTCTACTGAAAAAAATCTCCTGTTACTCTTATTTTTGCTCTGTTGAAGAAAATGTGTTTGTTCATTTATTTTTACTCTGGCTGCTTTGAAGATTTTATCCTTATCTGTGTTCAGAGTTTTACCTCCTCAAGTGGTTTTCTTTGTATTTCTTCTGACTGAGGTCCACCCAGCTTCTTGACATATAGGGTGAGACCTTTGCTAATGTTGGAAAATTCTCAGGCCATATTATTTCACTATTACTTCTATTCTCTTGTCTTCTCACTCTGACTCAAATGACACACATTTTAGGGGGGTTTTTTTGTTTGTTTGTTTTTCAGTACCTCAGCTGGATCTTTTACACTTTTTTCTGAATTTCTCATTCTATCTGTATATGTTTTAAAAATATTCTGACTTTTTTATGGTTTCCTAATTTTCTCTTTTGCCATATTTAATGTCTACCTCCTTAATTCTCATTGTTATTGTAATTTTTTTAGTTCTAAAATTTTAAGCTGACTTTCTTATAGATTCCAGGTCTCTAGCAAGTCTCCATCTCTTCTCTTTTTTTTCTTTTTTAAACAAAATAATCATGATTATTTTAAGTCTATTGTTTGTAAATAACCTGAGTATCTAGATCACTTGGGTCTATTTTCATTGTATTTTTATCTTGGTTTCTATGCATTTTATAGACATGTCTGGTGATTTTTAACTATAAAAAATACAGAAGTCCTGGTTAATGATCTTTCTCAGAGGAATAATCTTCAAGCCGGCGCAGAGTGTTTTTGTGGGGCACCCAGTGCAGACAAGGAAAGGTTTGGGGCTCTGTGAAGTCAGGACTGTGGTCAGCTCCTCCCACCAAGGCACAGACCCTGCTCCTGGGGGGTATTCTTTCTGGGCACTTAGCTGAGAATCCCTGAGTCCTCCTTGGGGCCATACAATTTTTTACTCACCGCTGCTTCACTTTCCCCAGGACTAGAAGACTGCTGAAATATTTGCTCCGGTCTTTCGATCTCAGACCATAGCCTGACACTAGGTGTCTCTTCCTGGACACCAACACAGTTCAGAAAACGCCAAAACCACTGGTGGCAAACTTCACGCACTCTCCCACTCACATCTCTGCAGTTACTTTCCCCTTCTTCCGAGAAGTTCAATTCTTCTTAGAGGGACCCAACACCGATTTCTGTCTCCCCAGCACGGTGAGACCTCAGTAGAGTCCAAGGTTTTCCTTTCTGTTCTGACTCTTCATCCATGTACTTGACAAAACCCTGAGGAAAAACAGAGATGAATGGGGGACTCATAAGTCATTTTCTCTTGTTTCCGGAATGTGGGCCTCTCCTATTCTGTCTGCCTTGCTCTCTGATCCTTTCAAAGATTTGTTTTAGGTACTAACCCAGCCTTTAATACTTGTTTAAAAGAAGTGTATTTTGAGAGGCACTACCTCGTTAGGTTTGACAAAAGGAATAATTGAAACTATGTGAGTTTTCAGTCATGAGAAATACTCGGTAAACACATGTTTTGAACAAATATGACATCCCTGAATGCTGGACAATATCTAGTACAGTTATCTTTATGTGTAGAGGTGCCATTTTCTCTCTCAATGGTCTTGAATTTTCTCTCATTTCTTCTTTCATGCTGTGATGGTGGTGCAATCCACCTTTAACAACTAGAAAAGTTACCATATGAAATTAACCCAAGACTTATTCATTTTGAGATAGAGAGAGAAAGAGATAAAGATGGAGATAGAGAGAGAAAGAGAGACAGAGAGAATCCCGAGCAGGCTCTGCATCGTCAGTGTGAAGTTCGATGTGGGGCTCGAACTCATGAACCGTGAGATCATGACTTGAGCCAAAATCAAGAGTCAGATGCTTAACCGACTGAGCCACCCAGGCACCCTGGATGAATCTGAGAGTTTTTCAAATGACTGTGACATTTCCAACGTCGCACAATACGCTATCCTTCCTGTTGCGGCAGTTCGGGATTTCATAGTTAACCAATTCCGTATTTGCTGTAACAAATTTTAAGACACCTAGCTTATTTTCCTTTAAAAAGTACCCAAGCATTTTTTTAAGGAACACAATATTTGAGCATTTGTGTGGTCGTTTATTGGTGCCCTATTATGCCTAAGTTGAAAATCTATGGGTGAGTAGCCCTCAGGATGTCAGTAGAATATTTTAAGTGCTGTGAACTGGGTTATTTAAAATCTACTCTCCAACGAAAAGTACTTACCTGAAGTGCCTATAACTCAGCTAGCTCAAGACATAATCACAGAGTGGAAGTTTATATTCCATATGCTAAAGTAGCTCATTGAACAAAAAGGTACATTAATGTCTACTAAGCAGAGAAATCTAGTGTTAATTTTCTTGACTCTCAGCCAGTGGAATCTGCTGAGTCTGTTATAGTAAATATGTGGTTTTCAAAGAATTATCCAGAGAAATCAGCCCATAAGAGGTTTCTTTTTTTTTTTTTCTAGAGGCTTTCTTACCAAAGAAAATGCTCGCTGTGATGTGGAAGAAGGTGGTAGCGTTGGGGTATAAAAACTTAGATTATTGTACTTACAATTGCACTGGATTTCATTCCCATTCATTCCTATGAAATAGAAATGGAAGTTTATGGGGATGTGTAAGATAGATCAGCACTTTAAATCGCATCTGTTCCGTTTTACTGCAAGCTGATGTCTTATTAAAATCAAACAACAGCATACTTTAGAGCCAGAAATTATTACAAGACCGCCACACCAGGAAAAAACATGAAACAAACAAAACAAGATATAGTGAATAGAACTACTTATTAAGCATGAAAACGATCCTCATCTGGGATTATTTGGATGCAGTGTTGGAAGCATTTTATTCCTCAGATGTCATTCCTGCAATAAATACTAAATTATCATTGTGTTTTTCATAGCAATACACAGACATCCCATCTTAAGGCAGAAATTGAGGGGAGTGTTATAGACTAGGATGGTTTTTATGAAAGAAAGGAAAAACACAAAAGAGATAAATAAAAGTATTGATTTATGAAGTGGTGTGTAAAAAATAAAGGGGCAGGTTATAAAGGATGCTTGTGGAGGGCATCAGAGTATCTATTATGAGGAAACTGTGTTATTTTATTGGGTTTTTTTTTTCCAAACATGGAGACAGAATAATAGGTCCAATATAGCCTTAGCTTGAATTACAACAGAGATTTCAACTTCTTTGTTTGGAGAAAAAAAAAAGTCTATTGCTCTGTTCATTTCACGATGACATGAGACACAGGCAAGGCTCAAATCCTGACAGTGTGCATTTTTATTTATCGATACATATAATTTTTATGCAACTAACTTTATGCAGGAGTAGATTAAATATCTATTACTGTAATTCTGATGATTTTTAATAAAGTAAAATTTACTTTTGTGCAACACCTAATTATTAATCATTGGAAGGTGTTGTATTATTTTAATGAAAATAAATGACCTGAATAATGTATGAATATATGAATATGTGAATAGTTAATTGCTCAAATGCAATGATATATGAAGTGTTTGGGTCAAAGTCTGTGGTCAAATACATGTACATGGATCCAACTGCCCTGAAATCCCGTGTATTCCTCTCTTTGCCATTTAAAGAATAACAATCAATTGTATTTGGAACTTCACCTTTGTTAATCTTTAGGTTTAATCTTCTTATTAATAACTTGAAAGCTTTCTCTGAATTCAGAATTAATGGACAATTTCCCAGAACACCCTATTAACAGAATTGCATGTATGGAACAACCATAGAACTAATGTAAAGTTGTGTGGTCACACCTGATGGGACTAAACCCACATTCTTCCACTGGCAAAGAGAAAGGGAAACTCAGAGGAAAAACGCTTTTTAAAAAGGATGACATCTCACATCAACATTAAAATCCAGTGAAGGACAGCCTACTAGGTTTTTATTTAATAACCAATGCTTCCATTCATTGTGAGATGTGATTTACCAATATTTACTTACTACCCACTATATTATAAACTAGACTTCTTATATCTCCCTCCAGCCTGCCTAGACCTGTTGATCACCAAATTTTTCCCGTATTTTGTCTATACTCACTTTTTATATTTCTAATAAACGTCTAAGTTCAAAAGAGTGATACGCTCTATCCAAAGATTCTGATCCCATAACAGACTAGCTTCTCTCCAAAATGTAATATATCTCTACATAATATGAAAACATAAAATAGTAGGTATGACTTAGTCTGCTTGGCCTGTTATAACAAAATGCTAAAGATTGAGCAGCTTCAACTATACTTATTTCTCACAGTTCTGGAAGCTGGAAGGTCTGAGATCAAGGTTGCCTGCAAATTCAGTTCTCAGTGAGGTCCCACTTGTAGACAACGTCCTTCTCAATGTGTGCTCACGTGGTCCTTCCTTGGTACATGCACAGGGAGAGAGAGTAATCTCACTGCCTTCCTCTTCTTATAAGATACTAACCCCCCGTGAGAGGCTCAGTCTCATGACGTCATATAATCCTAATTACCCCCCAGTGGCCCAACCTCCAAATACCATCACATTAGGGGATGGAGGTTCAACCTATGTATTTGGAGGAGGGCAAAGTCAGCCCATTACAATGTTTATTAAATTTTTGTTAAGCTATGTGAATACAGCTTAATATCCATACTTTTTGTTTTCTTAATATCCACACTTCTTTTAAAAACATGACTGAATACTTACCATGTCCTAGAAACTGTAATAAATACAGGACATGGGAGTTCAAAACTCTTGAGTATGAGGGATTTGCAACTCTGTGGCAGAGAAATGCACATTAACCGATGATAGTGCTGGCTACAGTGTGTGTGTGTGTGTGTGTGTGTGTGTACTTATATAAGAATAAAAAGGAGAAACTAATTAATTATGACTGCAGAGACCACAGAAAGTTTACAATAGGTGAAAGTTATCTGGATCTTAATGCATGGGCAATGGCAAGTAGGGTTGAAAAATTTAGAAGGCTATCTGGGCAAAGCCAACTTGTATGCAAACGGATCATAGATTTTCTAAAACAACTTCCTTAGAATTGGTGAATAGTATTGTGAAGTTTTATCACAAAGTGCATGATGTTTTTGTACCCACATCCTTTTGGGTATCGAGAAAAGATAAGAATGGAAAGAAAAGTTGGGACCAAACTCTACCGGGCCTTTTTGGCATGCCAAAGCTCTCGGACTGTGCCAGATGGGCAGTGGGAAACCAACTAAGTCTTCTAGATGGAGAATGAGTTAGGTGATCACATCGTTATAATATTAAAACAATAGCTACTATCCATGAAATGCTTTTGATGTACCTTCTCCATACACTTCTAGAAGTTTTACATGCAGTAACTTGTTTCATGCTTATAGTAACCCTCTAAAGTGAAGGTTAGTATTTTCTTCAATTTATAGGTGAAGAGACTAAATCTTGGAATCCCTTGTGTAAGATCACACAGGGTAAAAAGTGACAGATGCAAGTTTCGGTTTTTCTGACTCCAGGGACTGCGTCACTAACCTCTGCGTTATATAAAATCAAATTTCTGGTTTACAAAATGCAAGGTACAGGTAAATGATTAAAATTTTGGTGATAGCCTCGTCTTCCATTCAAATCCCTCACCTTGGACTTGGGATATGCTTGTTTTAGAGGTGGGGGGTGGAGCTGTGGAGGACAATGGACACCGACTGTACTTTTCTAAACATTTTCCTTGTACCTGAAAAAATAAGTAGAAGTGATAAGGGAAAGCTAAATAATACCTTCCATAAAAAATCTATTACTGCACTCCACTGCATTTAATGCTTGCTCTAAAAAATTATTGATATGCTCAATAGCTTCCTTTTAATTCCTCAAGTAACTTCCAGAGAATTTAGGTGAGGTAGA
The DNA here is from genome assembly GCF_023721935.1 of Panthera uncia. Lineage (NCBI taxonomy): Eukaryota > Metazoa > Chordata > Mammalia > Carnivora > Felidae > Panthera > Panthera uncia. The sequence continues at coordinate 191,763,876 of NC_064811.1, forward strand.
AAATAAAAGAGATAATAAGTGGTACATGAAAGGTGATGAAGTTTAAATTTAAGAACATACTTTAAAAACCTTTCTAATAAGCATTGACTATTTCAAAGCTCTTTTTTTCAGTTTATGACACATTAACAGCACATATGACACATATGGCAGCATTAACAGAGATTCAAAATAGGTTCAAAATGAAAAAGAAGTTATATGATATACAGCCATAAAGAAGGATCTTCTCTCTGTTTTGATGTTCCATTTCTTATTCCTGGTGACCTTGAAACATCATCTTGGTTCCATCACTTTTGCTCTTCGATTATGATTTCCAAATTCAAAACTAGATCTGGTAGTTTTATCCTGGTTCTTACATACCTTCTTCTTTCTGGAATTTGTTTTTTCATTGTGAAACTCCTTTCTCCTGATCCACGTTTAAAACCCTGACACAAATTCATCATTCTGCTCCCCTCTATTTAATACTTCATAAAAGAAGGTAACTTTTCACCAAGGGTTAGCACTATCATCCAACTGGATTGTGGAACTAATAAAAAGCCCATATCAACAGATCTCAAGGTATCCAAGAGTTAAGTTACACAAGTTGTAAACAGTATGATTATTAGATGACAATATGTTATTATTATCTCTTACAAATATTTCCAATTAATAACCATAACCCTACAAATCGACAATTTGACAACCTAGAAAATTATTTACACTACTGTATATTTTTACATCAAATTATTATTTCAGTAGGCACCTAAGTTGTATATACAATTCTAATCTGAGAACTTAACATAAACCTGAAATTGCAATGCGTCATTCAAAATTAGAAACTCCAGGTATGTATGGGAATTTCCCTTCCTGTCACAGTAATTTGTCTTCTCGGTCCCCATATGCAGTTAGGTTACTTAAGTTAGGGTCGCCATGGAACAAGCACCACTAAAGGTAACTGAAACAAATAAGCAAGTGAGTAAGTAAACAAATAATCTCCTTGTGAAAATGTAGCATTTCTATTACACTAAAACATCCACCGTCCAATTATCAGTCCACTTTACTATTTTCTCTGTAATCCCTTCTGGTATAATGGCATAATTTAACAAATGGATCAATAATATTTAGCAAAGGCAAAACTAAGGTATTTAAAGTTCATAAATCAAATCTAAGAAATGCGCAATTGATTATGATATGAATATTTCCTATAATTAATGTGCTCCAGTGAAGGGAAACTATTGGGATTTGACTTAATTTTCAGATTTGAACATGCTGCATTTGGAGTGAATATTTCAACCATAATACAAAGAGGCATCAGCTTATACCTAGTTAGGGTGAGAGTCATACCATTGTATATGGCAATGTTCCACATACTTTATGTCTATTTTTAAATACCCACAGCTCTTTAGTATGGAAATTTGAATTCCAGGCCCTAAGCAAAATAAAATGTTTATCGTTATCCGATTGATTTTTTTTCCAAAACATCAAAAACATTTATCACCCCTGAAGTCTTTCATACCAAAATAAAAATACTTTCCTATTTTAAGACATCTTACATGGATAAGGCACTTGAGTTTAAAATCAATGTAAACTGCCTAATTAACCAATACCACACATTCATAACTTAAAAGGGAGAAATTTAGGGTTTGGCTTAATGTGCGTTTTATACTAAAACTGTGATAACACATAATTTTGGACTGATGTTAGCCTTTTATAATTTGGTGGCAGAGCCTTATTTGATCAACTTTGGAAGTATTCAAAAATCTGGGTAATAGAATCCAAGTGAAAATGAGCTAAAATCTTAAAGGATGTTTTATGTAGAATTATTGCATGGTGATATAAATCCATTCACATATAAAATTTTACGTAGAGTTGTTGCATAATAATGTAAATCCACTCACATATAAAACTGTATATGCCGGGGAGCCTGGGTAAGCTCTGTTGGTTGGGCTTCCAACTTTGGCTCAGGTCATAATCTCGCCGTCTGTGGGTTCGAGCCCCACGTGGGGCTCTGTGCTGACAGCTCGGAGCCTGGAGCCTGCTTCAGATTCTAGGTCTCCCTCTCTCTCTGCCCCTCCCCTGCTTGTGCTCTGTCTCTCTCTCTCAAAAATAAATAAACATTAAACAATTAAAAAAAACTGTATATGTCTGGATATACATAAATGTATTTTTTTTAAAGTCAAAGGAAAGTAGTGAAGGGTTACATATCAAATTCTTAAAGGTGATTCCTCTGGAAAGAATGGATGTGTATGCATATATATCTGTAGGTTTAGAAAGAATTTATACTCCTCTATTTTCATTTTTTATAAAAAATATTTATTTATTTATCACTTGTGTAATACTCTTTAAAAATGACTTCAAGTCAAGAATGTATAATTTCTCATATATCAGAATGAGAAGGTAATCAAGACCATTTTCAGTCAATTCTTCTATGTTACAAATTCATTGAGGGCAGACAATTGGTTCCATTTATATATGCACTCCCCTGATGCTAGTGAAATAATTTATACATAACAGGTTCTTGATAATGACATATTTGGTGAGTGAATAAACAAACACAAGCCACCAGCAGGTAGTGATCAGGAAATCTGTGTCATTATCACAGAGAAGCCACTGTGAACTGTAAAAATAAGGACATGTGACAGGAGATCATCACCATGATTACAGTTTGAGGGCAGAGTTCCAGTTCTCGGGTTTGAGGAATCGGAAGAGAAATAAAGTCCTGGCGAAACCAATAGAGAAACTCAGGCAGGGGAGTAAGAAGACATAAATTCTGTCCCTACAACTCTTAAGCGGATCTTGAAACTGAAGTCTGACTATAATAAAGAGGGTTTAAAAAAAATAAACATCTATCTACAGATGGCATTGATTCAGTGCTGAGCCCAAAGAAAAGAATAAAGTTCTTTTTGTACTACTGTTCCCAGTAATTCCCTAGTCATAGGGCCTTGGGTCAATGTGAAGCCAGTCACCAGAAATTAAGCCGTTGCAGGAAATATAACAGGGTAAAGAGACAAGAAGAGACAGACTCCAAACCTCAAACGTATGAGATATAAGTAGGAGAACCATGGAGGATTTCTAGGTCAAACTATTCTGTGTGACACTATAATGGTGGATACATGTCATTCATTATACATTTGTCCAAACCCACTAAGGGTACAACATCGAGAATGACCTTAATGTAAACCACGCAATTTGGCTGATAATGATGTGTCAATACAGGTTCATCAGTTGTAACAAATACACCCTCTGGTGAGAAATGCCGATAGTGGGGGGTTGTGGGGAGTGCAGAGAATATATGGGAAATCTCTGTCCCTTCTGCTCAATTGTGCTATGAACCTAAAATGGTGCTAAAAAACTAAGTCTGTTGCAAAAAGAAAGAGACAGAAATGGGAAATTAGCAGTAGAATAATAAAGATGAGGGCAGGTGATTCCTTTTTTTTTAAGTTCACTTATTTATTTTGAGAGAAAGAGAGAGAGAGAGTGGAGGAGGGCAGAGAGAGAGGGAGAGAGAGAATCCCAAGCAGGCTTTGTGCTGTCAGTGCAGAGCCTGACACAGGGCCCAATCCCACAAACCATGAGATCATGACATGAGCCGAAATCAAGAGTCAGATGCTTAACTGACTATGCTACCCAGATGCACTGAGGACAGGTGATTCTAAGAATTTTTCATTGGTAAAAATGTTCCATACCCTAGAATAGAGGCTAGAGGCAACTATTTAATGTTTTGGACGTGTCCCAAGTTTTGTCATTTTTTTCCCCACTTCTATCACTATTTTCACAATTCAAAGCTAACTCTCTCTCTTGACAAGAGTATTTCAATCATGTACTAATTGGCCTCTCTGGGTCCAGTCTTTCCCTCTTCCAGTTCATATGCCATACTTCTTCCAGATTTACCTTTCACAAATTTCTAACATCACTGTCCGATTTGAATATCTCAGTGACTTCGTATCATGCGCCGAAGGAAATCCAATTTATTAACATGTCTTAGTAGGTCTCAGCAGGTTAAGTGTTCAGTCACCACTTAGTTTACAATAAGGGAATAAATAAAACAATAAGATTATAAGTACAACACACACACACACACACACACACACACACACACACCTTAGTGTATTCTTTCAAGAAATGTTGATTATAGTAAGGAAACAAGTTATACAAAGTAAATACATCTTTTTAATTAGTGCTTTCATTGTCTTTAGGTAAAATCCCAGTAGTGGAATTACTAAATCATAAGGTAGTTCTTACTTAATTTTTCAAGAAGCCTCCATACTGTTTTCCATAGTGTCTGTACCAATTTGGATTCCCTCCAACAGTATTATATTTATTTACAAGAGCTAAGATATGGAAGCAATCCAAGCATCCCTGGAGAGGTGAATGGATAAAGAAGAGGTGGTGTACACACACACACATGCGCACACGCACACACACACAATGGAATATTACTCAGCCCTAAAAAGAATGAAATCTTGTCTTTCACAACAACACGGATGAACCTGGATGGTATAACGCTAAGTGAAATAAATCAGAGAAATACAAATACCATTTGATTTCACTCAAATGTAGAATTACAGAAACAAAACAAATGAAGGAACAAAGAAAAAAAAGAGACAAACAGGCTCTTACACATAGAGAACAAACTGGTGGTTTCCAGAAGGGAGGTGGGTGGGAGGATGTGGGAAATAGATAAAGGAGATTAAAAGTACACTTACCATGATGAACACTGAGAAATGTGTAGAACTGTTGAATCACTATATTGTATACCTGAAATTAATATAACACTGTATGTTAATTATACTTGAATCTTAAAAACAATACGATAAAATCTGGTAGATAAAAAAAATTTAAACAGTAAATCAGAAATAGAAAACAACATGATTAATTCTAAGGAAGAGACTGTCTCCTGATGAGTGCCTTATAAAGAAACATGGATATGACTGGCTTAGAGGCTGAAAAATTATGCCTGACTGAAACAATTACCTTAAAATATGTTCACTTTAAGAATCAAAGTAGACCATAAAACTAATTTGGGGCCAAACTGAAGAGTATATACAAAATAGATAGAACCTCTTAAGGAAGAGGAAATCTCAGTTAGGTTTTTCTGATCTAGTCAAATGATAAACTAGCCATCTGCAACACAAATATCCCGATGTGTGAGTTCTAGTTACATCTTGAGTTGGCCAGAGGAATTAAAGGTAGTGGATTCTGTTTACTCCAACCTGACCAGATGGCTATTTATGGGTATAATAAAATCAATCCTAGTTTTAAACTAATAAATTAATAAATAATAATAAAACAAGGATATTAATAAAAAGAGGCTGGGGAGGGCGGTAAGTAATGGCATTACAGCCTTTCCCCATGCTTGCTACAAAGGACTATGTTCCCAGTCTGAGCATCTTCCCTCAGGATGGGTGTGACTGGTGGCAGACGATGTTGGTGGTCATTGGATTATGATTCTGCGGTCAGTGATTATCTTCAGTATCTAGTACAAAAGGTCCAAGTTAAGGCTCAAAATTTATGCACACCAGAATATATGCATTCGAGTAATCCCACTCCACAGACTCTTTCTCTTACTTGCACTTCCCTTTACTACCACCGGGGGGTGAAGGTTGATTTCTCACTGACTTATTTCTTCTTTGGTGACACTTATTAGAAGCCAGTCCCTAAATGTTAGTGGCTCATCATTTTAGTAAAACAGGAAATGTTTAGAAAAAAAAAACTAGATATTAAAATGCTCTAAACTTAGCACTCATTGATTATTCCGAGGTGGTCATTTTTTCTCTTTCATTCTACTACTTAGAATAGGCAAATTTGATCTTTGCCTTCCTTTACCTCGTGGCTAGTATACTATAATGCTTAACATTATGGACTCTAAAATCAGACCACTTGAGGTCAATCTTTGTTCATTTACTCACTGGCCATGTAATCCCATGGCCAAGCTGCTTGTCCTCTGTGATTTCAATTGTTGTATCTCTAAGGTGGCAAGAAAGATAGATTCTACTGCCTAGTTTCTTTTAAGGAGCACAAGAGTCAATACTTGAGAAAAACTTCAAGCATTGCCAGGCATATCAGATAAGACCTCTCAAGGTGAGAATTTCACAAATTGCAATCTAAGGGTCCTCTATCAATATTTAATTACTTCTATTAACCCTTCTAGGGAAATAAAGGTTATCAACAACCCCTACATTGGTACAAGCAATGGTCAAGACATCATCTTACTTGACGCATCAGGACTGGGAAACTCTCTTCCCACTTGGCTTCCTTACACCCACTCTCCTGGACCCCACCTACCATTACTTCCCTTAGTCCATCACTGATTCTCCTTTTCTCATGATATGCCGACAAGGGGGTGTCCTAAGATTCAGTGCTCAGACCTTTCTCTTTTCTCCCTTATTTATCTCATCCAGATCATGATTTCCTAGCCCTTTATCAGACGATGTTTCCTAAATTTAAATCTCCCACACAGAACTTTCCCTTGAACTTAAAATTCACGTATCCACTTACTCCCTGAAAATCACCATGTGGACGGCTGATAGCCCACATTTAAATTTTTCTTCATGGAAAATCTGATCTTTCCCAAAATCTGTTTCACTCACAGTTTTTCTGATGTTATTGTACAGCAACAACATCCTTTTAGTAGTTTTCGATAAGGGCCTTGGAAACATTCTGGGTTCCTCTTTTCTCTAAAGCCATCTATCTAAACTGTCAGTAAATTTTGTTGCTTCTGTTGTCAACACACACCCCAAATCTGACCACCTCTGTGCACTGCAACCAGCCTGGGCCAGGCCGCCATCATCTCTTGCTTGATTACTTGGATGGCGTTCAAATTAGACTCCCTGCTTCTACCTTTCCACCATCAGTTCACAGCTTAGCAGTGATTAGTGCTTCTAGAATATAATTCCACTCATGACACTCCTCTGTTCACACTCTGCTGATGACTGTCCTTGTCACTCAGCGTGAAAATCAAAGCCTCTTCCTGGTGCTGTAGGCTTCCCCTGACCCACTCGTTACCTCTCTGAACTTCTCTTCTTCCTCTTCTAACAACTAAGAAGAATTAATATAATTCCGTGTATACATAAAATAGATTAGCCAATACAAACAATTTATCTGTAACATAAAATGAAAGAACCAAACATGCTGTAATGCTTTGTAGAGGTTGATGGGGGGTGGGAGGGAGGGGAGGGTGGGTGATGCGTATTGAGGAGAGCACCTTTTGGGATGAGCACTGGGTGTTGTATGGAAACCAATTTGACAATAAACTTCATATATTGAAAATAAAATAAAATAAAAAAATAAAGCCAAGGAGACAGGAAAAGAGCTTCTGTCCCCTCCAAAATCAAAGAAAAAAAAAAAAAAGAAAGAAAAGAAAGCTGATGACATTATTTGAGTGCCTGGACAATGATGACCAAAGTTCACTACTTGAACTTCCTAGTTATATGAGCCAATAAATTTCTCCACTTACACCTTAAAAAAAAATGTGGGGGCCTTCTTAAATGTACATGTAGAATGTATGGAATATATAGAAATTGTATTCAACTTTTTCAATAACTTTATTGATTTTCTTGAAGACCACTTAAGGGAGTAATACATTAAAATGGCTTTGAAAAGGCAATTAAAGTTTTTACTACTTTGTCTTTCTTATGCTCTCTTTGCAGAAAACAAGGGAAGGGAAGGGAAGGGAAGGAAGAGGAGGGAGGAAGAAAGAGAGAGAGGAAGGGAGAAGAGTATGAAGAGAAAGTGGGGGGAGAAAGAGAGTGAGCAAAGAAAGAGGAAAGATCTGCAAATATAAATAAAGCTGTATGCCAACATACATTGAATTATTTTACATGATATTCTTATTTTTGAAATACATAGCGCAACAATTCATTCCAAGACAAATTACAGTCACACAGGAATCCTAAGTGTTTGTAGAACCACTTACACATTCAAACAAATGGCAAAGCATGTTAAATTACACGAAATATTTCAATATTGATACCTACTGACACACCACAAGAGTTCCCTAATTAAGGAATTCTTGCTGATGATGACTGCCATAATAGCTAACATCTTCCAAAATGAGTTATCTATAAACAGAGAACCTGCATACAGTTGGCCAATGTACACTTCTACTTATGAAGGATTTTTATTTAGAATCCCATATAGACTGGTCAGCCATATGCAAGTATGTAATTCCTGATGGGGTTGTTTTCTTTGTGTTTGAAAACGAGAGCAATCCTGTCCAAATGCCATACCTGTGGGTTATTAATTAATTTCACATTCACCATTATTAAAATATGATTACCCATGATTGAATGTGTTAATGAAAAATAAGTACTTGTCACTGGCAAATGGTATCAAAAGAGCAAGAGGGCATTGAAGGCCACATAACCAAAAATATAATCCATTTGTCTTCTCTTTGAAGAATCCAGTAATGCTAGCAACATGCCACAATATAACTAAATAATCTTGGTTTATTTGCGGGAGAAACATAAAGGAAAAGCAATGACAATGTTTTGGTTTTGATTTTCTTTAAATACTCAAAAAATTCTTATAATACCAAACATGTCTAGAAACATAGGATAATATTCCTCATGTATGGAAAATATGAGAAATACAGCTAAATTAAGAAAAAGTCACATAGTCTGATAAAATACACTGGGGGAATTAGTTCAGGCCATAGGATGAATTGATCACATAAATCTCTAGCAAAATATATTAATAGCTACAGTAAAATCCAATAAAACAAAATTAGCATCCTATGCCTCAGGGCACATTCGACTTCTCTTACACATCCATTTCCAACACCATGTCAGCTTGAGGCCCGCTGTCTGCCAGGAAAGAGTTTGTGTTCAAGATATTCATTTTTCTCAAATGAGGAAGCTTTCTAACATTGAAAAACTCTGTATTAGAACTGTACAAAGCTTGCTTCGAATCACCATGTGGTCATATAACGAGGGAAAAACTTTATGTTTACTCGCCTTCCTATGATGAGTCTAAGAAAAAACTACAACAAAAATAATGTTTTTAACTGTGGTATAATATCTCCAGGGGTATGTCCATTAAATGAAAGAATACAGTGAAGATATTATAAAAACTGTACAACACTAAAATGTTAGTATGACTATCATTTTATTTACAAGAAAAAAATATAAGACAGGGACTTTGTAATGTAGAGTTGGCCAACAAAACATTACTACTTGTCCTAAAATAAAAGTTTAGATGAACGATCAGAACTCTGGTATTTTTACAGAGTACTCTTTTGCTGATATATTAAACCTTCTGATAGTGTTATTAAATTATTATTCAAAAGCTGACTTAAGTTACTGAACAGCTAGTCTTCAGAATGCTTTGCATAAAAGATCTACATTAGTTGTCTTCTACAATGAGAACAGAATCTGTACCTTCTCAAATAGCTCAAGTAGAGTTTACAGAAAGCCATTTTGTTTTTTCTTAAATCTCATTATTTAGGGTCTGGACATCAAGTACCCCAGGCAAACTGAAGTCATCTCTTGGTGATGAAATGAAAGGCTACACTACCTCTAAAGACCAAGACATGGCAGGAATATTCACTGTCAAGAACCTGAAGGAAGAGTTGAGTAAACCATGGGGTTGACGCGATTTTTCCTAATTGTATCTTATTTGTATTTTCTTGCCCTCTTTAAACCTTTAATGAAGTCCTATCAAAATATTGTAGCCTGGCATACACTTTGCTACAGAGAATTGAGACTGGTGTCTCCTTCCAGTACCCACTTCTTAGGCCCAAAGTAAACCTTCCCTCACATCAGGAGGATGGTGACAGTGGTAATATACGGTCATCATATTCTCCAAAAAAAAAAAAGAGGGGGGGAGACAAAAACCTTTCTGACACACAAGAAAAAGAGTATCAGTATAATACGTTATTAGTAGACAAGCAGGGGCAAAACAGACAAGTAGCTTTCCTTCCAGCAAAAGAAGACAACTGGGTTTTGATGGAAAAGAGTTGCGTTTTTTTTCCTATTTGTTTAAAGTAGGTTTTTTCATAACACCCTAAATCTAGATGTAAAGTTAGTAAGAAACAAGACTAGAAGGAATTTATACATGTACGTATTTGGAACCAGTCTTTCATGGTTTAGCATGTGATTTGGACAAGCTGAAAAACAATGTTTGCAGGTTGAGGACAACATCCAATTCATCAGGAAGATCTTGGGCTGCACCTTTAAAATATATTCAGAATCCAAACACTGATCAACAGCTTCCCTTCTATGGCCTTGGTAATCTACTGCAAAGACCTCCTGATGGGTCCACTTCCAGTCTGTTTTTAGCATGGCAGCCAAAATGATCACTTAAAACGGAAGCCCTGTCATGCCATTCCTTCAGCGAAAACCCTGAAATGCCTCATGGAAGCCATATGATCTGCGCACCCTGCACACCCACCCCCCACCCCGTATGTCTCTACCTCCCTCTTCTACCACTCTTGCAAATGATGACTTTATTCACTCACTCTCCTCCAGTGACAATAACCTCCTCGTTCTTCCTCAACTGTGCCAAATAGGCTCCCATCAAAGAGTTTGTCTTATTGTTTTTCTACCCAGAAAAATCTTCTTTCCTCCCACATATTTATAAGGCTAATTTCCTCCTTCAAGTATTGGATTAAAGTCACCTCCTCAATAATACTATCCAGATCCTCTCTCCTCGCCTACATCCAAATCTTTCTTAACTTGTTCTAATTTTCCATTTTCCAAAGAACTTATATTTTTTCTATTATGCTACATAACTGCCTATTTATTATGTTCAGTATTTATCAGCAATTCTGTCTATCACTCACTACAATATAGGTTCTACAAGGGGATAGACTTTTGTTTTCTTTACTACTACATTAAAGCATTTAAAACAATGTCAGATAGGTAATAAGCACTCAGTAACTTGTTGCCTAATAAATTTAAGGAAACAACAGAAGACAATCCAGATAAGACCAGAAAGGACAGCATCTTAATCCCAACAAAAAATTCCAAATTATTGCAAAAAAAGAAGGGTTTTTTTTTTTTTGCATTCATTCTTTTAACCGTATGTATTGGGTCTAACTATGAGTCAGAGTTGTAGGTGCTGGGGATATAATGGGGAGCAAACAGTAACATGCCCCCTAACTGCTTGAACTTGTGTACTAGAGGGAGAAACAAAAATTAAAGAAACAGAAAATCTCATTTGTTGTAATAAAATCAGTGTCTTACAGGGAGATCTGACCTAGGGAGAAATGCCAGGGAGGCTTTCCTAAGGAAGTAACAATTGAGCTTAAATCTGAGGGATAAGAATGATTTAATAGAGAGGAGGAAAAATCATTTTTGTGAAAATTGTGTAGCATGCTCGCTCTGTGGTGAAAGAAAACACCACACTTACAAGGCACTGAATTCATCCCAGTTGTGGCCAGAACTTAAAAGACAAGGTGAGGGTAGAGAGCTAAATAGTCCCTAGTCATGTAACTTGACAGGTCTGCTCATGAACCTTGTAAATCAAGTTGAAGATTTTCATCTTTGGCTGAGAGAAATGGGAAACTGTTCAAGGGTGTGTCTGTGTGTGCATGTAAGTATGTATGAGAGGAGACAGGGGCTAGTTGTTGATAAGATCAAGTTTTGTTTTGAAAATGGTACTGTGACAATGGGATACATGTCAGAATGAAGTCGAACCCCATCCTCACACCTTACACAAAAATTAATACAAAATGGATCGCAGATTTAAATGTAACACTTAGAGGTACCTGGATGTCTCAGTTGGTTAGGCGTCTGACTTTGGCCCAGGTCATGATCTCATGGTCCGTGAGTTCAAGCCCCACATCGGGCACTGTGCTGACAGCTCTGGAGCCTGGAGCCTGCTTCAGATTCTGTGTCTCCATCTCTCTCTGGGCCCTGCCCCCACTGGTGTCTCTGTCTCTCGCTCTCTCTAAAAAATATAAATAAACACGTAAAAAATTTTCAATGTAACACTTAGAAGATGATATATGAGTAACATGTTGAGGCACCTGGGTGGCTCAGTCAGTGAGGCAACCAACTCCTGATTTCGGCTAAGGTCATGATCTCTTGGCTTCATGAGATCGAGTCCCACATCGGGTTCTGCACAGTCACTGTGCACAGAACCTGCTTGGGATTCTCTATCTGTCCCTCTGTCTCTGCCCCTCCCCAGCTAGATTCTCTCTCTGTCTCTCTCAAAATAAATAAATAAACTTAAAAAAAAAAGAGTAAAACGTTATGACCTTGATTTAGGCAAAGGCTTTTTTAAACATGATATCAAAAGCACAAGGAACAAAAGGAAAATTTGATAAGTTGGACATGGTCATCAACATTTAAAACTGTGGAGATTCAAGGACTACCCTCAAAAATGTGGGAAAAAAAACCTACATTCTGGGAAAAAACAAAAGAGATCTATATGTAGAATACACAAAATTTGTAACTCAACAAAAAGACAATTGGATTTAAAAATTGGCAAATGATTTGAACAGAAACTACTCCAAAGATGATATGCAGGTGGCTTAGAAGCAAAAGCATGCTCCACATCTTTCGTCATTAGAGAGATGCAAATCAAAGCCACAAAGAGATGCCAATTCGTATCCACTAGAGTAGCTTCGATCAGAAGGCTCATAACAAACGTTGGTACGGATGTGAAGAAATCAGAAAGCTCACAGGTTGTTGGTGGGAATATAAAATGGTGCGTGCTTTGGAAAATCTTCCACCATTTCTTCATAAAATTAAATAGAGACTGTATTATCCAGAAATGTCCCTCTAATGTATACACCAAAGGGATTTGAAAACATACATCCTCACAAAAAGTTGGTCACAAAAATACTGCTGTCCTTAGCAGTATTATTCATAATAGCCAGAAATGGGAAAAGATGTCTATCACCTGATTAACAAATAAACAAGTATAATATAATCATACAATGGAGCACGATTTGTCCACACATGATATGCTACATGCATGAGCATATCGTGGATGAGTTTTTTAAACATCATGCTAAGTGAAAGAAGCTACTTACAAAAGGTCACCTATTTTACGATCTTATTCATGATGTGCCCAGAACAGGCACTTACAGAGCCAGAAAGTAGTTTTGTGGTTCCCAGGGTCTGGGAGGGGTTGGGGGGAAATTCAGAGCGACAACTAATGGATACAGAGCTTCTCTTTCTAAACGTCTTCTCTTTCTAAATCGATTAATGTCTGGTACATCTCTGTGCATATACTAAAATAACACTGAGGGGTGACTGGGTGGCTCAGTCAGTTAAGTGTCCGATTTCAGTTTGGTCATGATCTCACAGTTTGTGGGTTCAAGCCCCACATCAGGCTCTGTGCTGACAGCTCAGAGCCTGGAGCCTGCCTCAGATCCTGTGTCTCCCTCTCTCTCTGCCCCTCTCTGTTCCCGCCATGTCTCTCTGTGTCTCTCAAAAATGAAAAAATGTTACAATTTTTTTTAAATAACAAAAAAATAAAATAAAGTAGCATTGAGTTGTACGTTTTAAAGTGAGTGAATTGTATGGTAGGTGAGCTATAGCCCGTAAAGCTGTCATATTGTTTAAAAGCTACTGGTTGATGGTCCAGACGGTGTCCAGACTGCCCGGTTGTGAGTCCCTCCAGCGCATCTGGCTGAACGTGGGCTCTTCACTTAAACCGGCTGTGATTGTGGTACCTACCTCGGAGGCCTGTGGTTGGGTCTACAGGAGAGAGCACTTCTCAAATGCTCTACTCCAGTGTTAGCCCTAACCACGTTAGCAGTCACTGGCCTCCGCACTTGAGCACCCTCAGCAATGCATGCCTGTACTAGCCAGCTCCCTAAAGTGCAAAATACCATTTTGCAAACATCACAAATCGTTTTAAAATACTACTTTGTTTCTCACATGCAACTATGTAAATAAATTCTCCACCCACGTATAGACAAAAACCCACAGCGAGAGAGAAACTTAAAATCACTATGTACACTGCTCAAAATAGGAACGTCTATGAAGAAAAACCAAAAACATTACTGGAAAATAAAAAGTAAGTCTTAGCTAAATGGAGAGATTTACCACGTGTCTGGATGAGGAGACCAAACACTGTAATTTTTTTTAATAGTATGTGTTTCCAATACAATTACAAGTCACTTCCTTATTTAGCTATAAACTTCACCTGGAAAAATAAAGAAGCGATAATAGCTAAGAACATTTGGGAAGAGTAATAAGGAGGGACATGCCTTTCTGGATATTGAAGGATTGTAAGCTATAAAATAATTAAAACAGGGCTGTACAAAACAACCCGGTCTAATAATTCAGTACAATAATAATCTGGTGCAATACCAGTTTTAACAGGCAAATTAATAGACTACAGTAAAGTGCCATAAAATAGACCTTCACTGTTTATAAACATTGATTTCATGCTGAAGAAACTATCACAAATCAATGGAGAAAGGACAGACTACTCAGTTAATAGTGTTAACACTTTAAACTCAAATCTGTTTCAAATTGACAGAACAGTGAATATTTAAATAAATTATTTAAAAAATAAAATTTAAAGAAGTATTTAGCTCACTGCTGAACTGGAAGCAATTTGCTAATGACCAAAACAAAAGCAATTACAAAAGATGTGAACACACAGTAACCAAAGCTTCTTAATGCCAAAAAAGAACATTACATAAAATTTAAACTTGATGTAAAAATAGGAAAGTATGCCAAGGTTAATGTTGTTTGTATACACACACACACACACACACACACACACACACACAATTTTAAAATATGTGAAAAATAGAAAAATGTAATAATAAATAGGTGATTGGGCAGAGAAGCAAATAAGAAAATATAATTGTTTAATGAACAAAAATCTTCAGTTTCTGTAGTTACTACAGTGACTGAAGAAAAACATACTTTAACATATAAAATATATTTTTTAAAACATTATCCAGGGCTCATGAGGAGGAACAGGGAATATAAATTAGTTTGAACATCTGGAAAGCAGTCAGCAGTTTGTATCAAGAGACTTTAAAATGTGTACAACATTCAACTTAATTATTCTAATTCTGATATCTTTTCTAAGTACATCATTACATACTTAGACACAAAAATATGTTAAAATATCCTCATTACAGTCTTCTTACTGTAATAACAATCTTGTTATGAATTATATATATAACATATACAAGATATATAATTTATATATAAATTATAAATTATACACACATATATATACATATATATATATATATATATATATATAACAGTCAAATTTTCAATACTTAGTAAATAGTTCATTTAATTAGGGCAAATCTATAAAAAAAATTCTTTCAGTACCAACAATGGGTTTCTGAAGAATTTTCATGTCACGAGAAAATTTTCACAATATATTAACTCGTGAGAAAAACACTATGTGAACTAAGAATTCGATCGCACCTTGGGCATAGGAAATATATTGAACAGAAATATACAAAATGCAAACATGCTAATGATGTCTATGTTTGATGAGTATAAAGTGATTTTTAGTTTTTCTTAATCTGTTCTCTATTTTCTACAATTAGCAGCTATTCCTGCCCGAACACCGCAGCGGAAAGTAGCTTTTCTGAATATCTATTGTGCTCTTGCTTCAACAATTTTTTCCTTATTTTCTACTACTTTGCGATTATTAAAATGTGACTGTGAGATGCAGAATTACTTTGAATTTTATTTAAAGGACAAAGCAATTATTTTGGCACTAGCAAAATTACGGTGAAATTGATTTTTATGTTGCCGACTCTTATCAACATGGATGAGTTTACGATTCATAAATAGTAATTTTAGAGTCTATAAGTACATCCACATCATGATATTTTCCCCCAACTCTGTCAAGCAATAAATGCTCAAAGAAATAAGTTTAAAAATTATGATTTACCCTTTCTTTAATTTCACACCTTTAATTGGTACTGATTAGGGGGGATATGTTCAAAAAGCTTATGAACAAACTTGAATTCGAAGTGAAATTTGTGAGCTTGAAGTACACATATTTAAATTACGGACACATACAGGAATACCTTGTTTTACTGTGCTTCCCTTCATCGTACTTCCCAGACAGCATATTTGTTACAAACTGAAGGCGTTTGGCAACCCCGCTTTGAGCCAGTTTTCAGAGCCATTTTTCCAATAGCATTTGCTCATTACGTGTATCTGTGTCACATTTTGGTAATTCTCACAATATTTCAAACTTTTTACTATTATTGTATGTGTTACGGTTATCTGTGATTAGCGATTATGACCCACTGAAAGCTCAGATAATAGCATTTTTTAGCAATAAAGTATTTTTTTTAATTACGGCATGTACTTTATTTTTTCAGATAAAATGCTATTGCACACTTAGTAGACTATAGAGTAAACATAACTCTTACATGCACAGGGAAACCAAAAAATGCACTTGACTCATTTTATAAGTGATATTCACTTTATCGTGGCGGTCTGGAACCAAACACGCAATTCCTCAAGGGAGGCCTTGAAATCTGTCTGGACAAAACCACTTTGTAAACAGCAATGAGGTAGAATGTAATACTAATTAATTTGCATTTGCTTAAATTCAAATGCAAATTAAGGACAGAGGATTTCCTCAGATCCCTGTTTCCATTTTAACTAACAATCATCACAATGATGTGACATGGGCATTTTGCTCACATGTGATATTACTTTCAAATAAATACTGCAAGAATAATTTATACAGAACACTTTTTGGTTAAACCATGTAAGTAAGATAAGTGACAGATAATCATTACCTTTCCTGTTCCTTTACCCCTCCCAACCACATCCCCCACCCAAAGCCAAATATTTTGGGCAAATTTAAACACTAAAATGAGGGTAATATGTAGTTGAAACCCCCTCCTTCTCCTAACCCTAAGCCCTTTTTTTTATTATTCAGTAGAATAGCCATAATAGCCAAAAGGATTGAAACAGTATCAACAGCTTAATCTAATCTAAATTTAAGTCCCTTGACTCGCTTATCGGCCTGCATTCCTTAAATATTTTGTTAGAACTTGCTTTAATGAGACTAAATGTCCAAGCATGATTTTTAAAAAGACATTTACACATTACGGTGAAATCTTGTGAAAGATTGGTTCAGCAGACCTTTACAGTCTTTCATTATCATCTAAGCTATTTCAGAAATTGGCTATTGCCCCCCCCTTTTTTTTTGGTAATTTACAGTGCATATTGTTACAAGTTAGATTGTTTTGCCCATCTCGTTTTTATTCCAAGTCTATTTCCCCTGAGCAGTCAAAACTACTGTAGTGTAACATTTATTACCATCTACTTTTTATTACTCCTCAATCCAATAGCTATGCATCACTTCTTTGAATTTTTCTCATTAAAATTAATACATGTATATGTTTCAATCCTATAAATATGTTTCATGTCATATCCTATTGGACTGGCGAAAACGATATTAATAAATTGATTCATGTTTGCAGGGTTTCCATCCCTCTCCTTTTTCTCTCTCTCTTCCTCTTACTTAACTCACCATCCTTAAAGTATAGAAATGATCGGATTTTCATTAAGTCTGCTAACTACGTCTTTCCACGTTACAATGAGCAGCTATCACTTAGAAAATGTCAATAACCTTAGAAGTCAAACCATGCTGATTCGTTTCCATTGAAGCATGGGAAAAACTATTCCTCTGGATTTATTAGCTTGGTCATATTGAGAACATTCAAAAACAACTAAGCTTTTGAATACGGACAAGAGCCATGAGGAGTGTGCAAAGTGCACTATGTTGAAAACTGAAACTGTGGCTTCTCTTCATAGCTCTATCCCTGACCGACTTTGTGAGCCTTGAAGACAGGCCCATTTTCAGGTCTTTCCGGGATCTGGGATTCATCTGTAAAGACAATATTTGATGACGACTTCAAAAATTTTATTCGATTATTGTTGGGGAAATGTAATCAGAAACAAAATATTTCAACCCACAAAAAAGCAGATAACATAAATGTATATCTATCTATCTATAATATCTAGATATTATATATATATATAAAATATATATATATAAAAATATAAAATATATATATATATATAAAATATATATATGGGTTTCCTCCACTATCTGTTCCTATGAAAATGTTCATAAGCCAAAATGGCAAAAAGCAAAGAAATAATTACCATTAATCTATATGGAAAAATATTTGAGTGTTCCCAGACTCAAGAAGAAAAAAAAAAAACACCCCTCTTAGGTTTTTACCTTAGATCACCTCTTGCTAATGGACACACAAAACAAATTGAGACAAAGCAGAGATGCTCACAGAGATTTCAAAGCTCTGGTGGCCTGATGCTGAGGTGCTGAGTGTATGTCCCCAGGTACAGAGCTTGGTGGCACTCTCACTGCCCCACATGCACACTGTTTCTCTAACAGTTCATGCCAAAACCAATACTGCACACCATTTCTGCGTTCTTTTTTCATAAAAGGAAAAATCCTCTTTGATTTATTTTGGTTGGCAAAACAGGTAATAATGTAGGTCTGTCAGAAAAACAAAGTGGCATAACATAAACTTTCAAAAGCAGGGACACCTGTATATTATGTATACTGGGGGGAAGGCAGGAGGGAGGGAGAAAGGAGGGAGAGAGAGAGAAAGAGAGAGACAGAGAGAGAGTTACTATAGGAATTGGCTCCCATGATTATGGAGGTCAGGAAATCCCAAGATCTGCCATCTATAGGCTGGACAATGAGGCAAGCCTGTGTTATAATTCAGGCCAAGTCCAAAGGTCCAATAACCAGAAACAATGATTCCAAGGGCAGAAGAAGACAGATGTCCAAACTTAAGAAAGAGAGCAAATTCCTCTGCCTTTTTGTTCTACTCAGTCTCTCGGTGGACTGGACGATGCCCACCTGCATACGTGATGGAGATCTTAGTCTACTTATTCAAATGGTAATCTCTTCCAGAAATATGCTCACAGACATACCTAGAAATTATATTTTACCAGATATCTGGTGTTCCTTAGCCCAGCCAAGATGACATATAAAATTAATCATCACTAGCACAATAAAAATAAAATGTTCTTGCCATGGTCTACAATGTCCTAAAAAAAAGTATAAATGTGTCTAAGAAAGAAACCTGTGGAAGAATAACAGACTGAAAATACACAAACACACCGATAAGAATCTGTCAGTGATGGACATATCACAAAAGGTCCAGTGTGGTGACAAGACAATCAGGAAGTAGGTGAAAGGGAGGAAGTATAAGGGAGCCACTCTAATCCTTGAAAGCTCAGTGATAACTGTAAGACTCCTTGGGCTTTCAATGAATCATAGGTCATCACTGAAGTTGCTGGGAGTACTGACCTATGTTCAATTACACCTGTCCTCCTTTTAAAATCTTAGATTCAATAAAGAAAAAAATCTCGGTCTGTTATTCACTTTTCATTGACGAAGTAATACATGTATTTGGAAGGACAATGTGATCATGTAGAGAATTACTGTGTCATTTAGACAGAAAATGCTACCGAACCCCTAGGGAAGCATACAGCCACTCCTTTCTAGGATTTGTTTGCATTACTCTGAGTCCTTCTTTTCAAAGAAAAAGATGGGCTTATTTTAGTCAGTAAAGTGCAGAACTATGCACTCAATAACTGCATAGTTGATTTCTTATAAAGTTTTTGAAGTACAGGTGTTGTTTTCTGTATTTTCTGTGTGTAATTTTGCACGAGGGAATTCTGGTGCTTGGGTCTATACTGTCCCTTTAGCATCATTTCTGCTCCTGTTAAGAACTGCATGGAACCTGAAGAAAAGAGAAGGTATTCACAGTATACTGCCTAACACATTTATGGAAATGCATTGAGCTTTGATTGAGATAAATTTGATTTAAACCACATCACGATGACCACAACATCAACACACATTTACCCCACCATGCCTGCAAAAAAGGAAAAAGAAAAAAAAAAGGTAGTCAAAGAAAATGCTTTATTACATGTTTTACTTACTTTAAGGTGCTGACTCTTGGATAATTCTGCTGCCTCAGAACTAGGTTAACTACTTAAAGTTGTGTAAATGTTACTGATTATTTCTGTTGCTTTTTCATACAATTAACATAAACTTGATCTATGTTGGTAATTTTAAAAAACACACACAAAGGATCTTAGGCAGCATTAAAAATGCTGATCTGCAATTTGCTCCCAGGAAGGCAGAAGATCATTCTCACATACCCTGAGGGTGAGTAAGTTTAGGATATTTTAATAAATTCACACATTAAATTATATAAAAGAGAACCATTAGAAGTTAATGCTAAACTCTAAACAGGTTTGGATGTACCGTACTAGATCATAAGTGATATCCAAATGTTTCTTTTCAGAAAAAAAAAACTAGCATAGTTTATAGAACTATTTTCAAACTATAGGCACCTGCAGAACTGCTCACAAAACTACCCTTTAATTACTGTTGACATGCAAACAAAGAACAAGGGATTTCTAGGGGCCTTCATCCAAAGGGTGGTTCTCAAAACCATTTGCATATAAAATCACCTGGGGAGTTGCCAGAAACTAGTGATCACTGTGACTGACTCCCTGAAATTCTTCTTTAATTAACCTGAGACAGGTCTCTGATCTGGAGAATGACTGGATTATGCTTGGCATGTAAGCCTGGAATATTCAGACCTTGGCATTACATACATCGTTCCTACATCCCCATATACAAAATACACTAAGGACAGAGAATAACCAAGGAAACCAGCTTTTTTTTTTCGATGTTTCATAAAAATACTGTCCACCAGAACCATTAGAGCTTCAATTTAAAACTAGCATTGGAACTTTATGCTAAGTCAACACTCTGAGGGGTACTGAAAAGAGAAGGAATGGACCTGGGACCACATACTCCAGAAAGTTGATGTCTGCTTGGCCTCACCTCAGAGGCATTTTCCCATGGATGAGCTATGGTGAAACCATTTCAGCTATGGTGAAAATCTCTGAAACCTCCAATAAGAGGGACTTCTTGGTCCAGGAGACTTTTTGCCTCTCTCCAAGGTGTTTTATGTCTATAGCTGAATGACACAAATTCCAAGTCCAATTTTATTGGTTCACCAACTGGCTCCTGTACACAGAGGGCAAGGAGATGTGGAAGACAGAGGCAGACAACTCCAGGTTTGTGGACAGCAGATTTAATAAGCAAGAGGACTTTCTTCTGAGGCTTGTCCTGGCCAAAAGATGAGTAGATCTCTGCACCTACCACCAAATCTTAAAAGTCTGAATAGAGACCCTAATGGGGTTCAGTCATGGCTACTGCCCAGATGGTCTCAACAACACATTGCTCTCTCAGGTTGCATCCTTGAAGTGGATCCCAGCTCAGGAATGTGGACCACATGTTCCAAGAAAAGGGGAGGGATGAGACACCTTCAATTGTCCAGGCCCGGCTCATAGGCCAACCAATGGTCACATCCTCTTGATGACCTCCTCCAACAAGTTTCCCTAATTTGAGATGGACATTTAGAAATAGACACAAGAATGAAGCCACTCAACTCTTGAGGTGAAGAGAAAAAGGTTTGGTTTTAGATACCCTAGAGCAGAACTACTAACAGAGTAAGGTACTATTCATTTGTACTAACCCTAAAATTGTATGCCCCACTATCCAAATTCTAGTTCCTATCAACATTCAAAACTTGGAAACAGATTAATGTTAGGTATACAGAAACAAACCCATATCAAGGCTGGAGAATAACTGAGTATTTCCATCTCCCATCCCCCATTATTTGGGCACAGATACCTTCCTTTAATACTCAAACATGGAGACTTCTGCTTCAGGCCATTTTAGATTTCCT
Source organism: Panthera uncia (assembly GCF_023721935.1). Taxonomy (NCBI): domain Eukaryota; kingdom Metazoa; phylum Chordata; class Mammalia; order Carnivora; family Felidae; genus Panthera; species Panthera uncia. The sequence continues at coordinate 191,785,567 of NC_064811.1, forward strand.
AATACTGAAATTTCCTTCCTGCTGTTAATAAATAGATAATTTGACAAAGTATGTAAGGAAACTGTTCTCAGAGAGTGGATAATCAGCAGCACAAGACTGCCATCTCTAAAGGAAAGAAAACAAACATGATGACTTCTACCAAACCTCAGCTTTCTGCCTAGAGGCGAATCAGTCTCTTTTAGTTGAAAAGAAAGAGATCAGAGTTTAAGGAGACTGAGACAGCTGGACCAGCATACTGAAGAAGCAAAATCTGCACAGAAAAAGAGCTCCAAAAATCTGCTTCCTTTTCCCTTAAGTTTATTGATGGAAACTAAGAGGCACAGGCAGAGTGAAACTCCACGAGGCCAGGTGAAGGATACTAGAAAGCTATGAACTAAACAATTCTCAGAGCTCAAACAGCAAAAGGGGGCATTTTAGTTCTAACCATTCAGAATAGAAAATCCTCACTGAACACATGAGGTATTCAGTAAGGACCACAGACGACTAGCACCTTAATAATAGGTTTAACATGCTCTACGTGAAGATTACACTCTATCCAACTATGGTAGGTAGAGCTCCAAGGTCCCTTCCAGGACTCTTGCCCTCTGTCATACAGGCTTTGTTTGGTCTCCTCCCCTCGAATGTGCACGGAACACTATCCATTTAACAAAGAAGTTACACTTATTTATAATTTTAAGACTCTCAGCAAAATAGGAATGAAAATAAACTTCCACCAAAGAGAAAAAATCAATAAAATAGACAACAAACAGGTAACAATGAAAATAAATTCTCTGAAAAAAATCAATAAAATTGATAAAACACTAACTAGATTGATCAGGGCAGGGGGGAGAGAGGACGCACATTATCAATGTCACAAATGAAACAGGTAACATCATTGCAGATGCTAGACAAATAAGGGAATATGAATAGGCAACAAGCCAGTAAACTTGATAAATTATCTGAGTTAGATTTTTAAAATATACAAAGACTGACTCAAGAAAAAGTAGAAAATATGAAGACCCTTATATCTATTAAAGAAATTTGATGCTCAATTTTAAAAACCTTCTCATGAGACAATAAAATAAAACTTAAATCTTCTAGGCCCATATACTCCCCTGGCAAAAAAAAAGAAAGAAAGAATAAACCTCCAGTAGCCATTCATGATTATAACTCCCAAAAGTTATGCATAGCGGAGAATTTTCTTACCTTGAAAAACAGTATGAACAAAAAACCTAGAGCCCACATCACACTAAAAGTGGAAAGACAATAATTTCCCATTAAGATAAGAAATAAAATATACACTCTCATCTCTTCTACTCAATGTTGTTATGACGCAAGAAGGGAAAAAAAGAAAATAACATTCAGACAGAGTAGGAATGATTTCATGATCCTATAGAGAGAAAATCTAAAGGAATATACAAGAAAGTTACCAGTATTAACAAGCAAATTTAGCAAGATGCAGAATATATAGTCAATAAAAAAACAATTATATCTTTATAGAAAAGCAGGGAAATAAAACTGGAAAATTGAATTTAAAAACGGATTCATCTTACAATATCATCCGGAAGCATGATATTTAAAATAAGTATAATAATTTTGGGCAGATACGTACAGTGTAAACTACAAAATATTATTTAGAGAAATTAAAGAAGGTTTAAGTCAATGAGGAAATATACCATATTCAAAGACCAAAGACTGGAAATTGTTAAGAAGCCAATTATCTCAAAATTGATCTTTAGAATCAATGCAATCCCAATAAAACATGTTTTATTTTTCCCTCCTCCCTTATTACTACCATCGATTTGCTTTCAGTATTACAGGTTGCTGAAGAGTGTTTCTGAGTGTTTGGAGTTGGGGTCGGGGGAGAAACAGGTAGACTAGAATAAAAGGAATAATAAATAGTGATTTATTCCCAAGAAGCATCAATGTTCAGGACACGGGAGAAGAAGAGACACTAGTGAGTGAGGGTAAGGGTAAGTTACCAGAGAAATCATAGAACAATTGGAGGGTTTCAAGAAGAAAAGCAAGGATGAGTATCATTTGCTGCGAAGAAATCAGGAAGGATAAAGAAAGAAGGGGAACAAAAGGTTCATCGAATATAATAAGGAAATGTCTGTGGCGTCTGTAACAAACACCTCTAGAAATGTGCATCCAGTTTGTGACATCCCTTCCTTTGAGAATCATCCCTTACCCCCCTACCCAGAGGGCTGTGTGCCTTCAGTCATATTCCTCCTTGTCCCATCAGCATAAGTTGATGATCGATGCCAATAAACTTCTCTCTCCAGATAAGTTGGAGTTGCAATTCGTCGAGTTCGCTTACTCAGTACTGAATTACTTAGAGGACTTAAATTTTTTAAACTACAAGGTTAGCCTGTCATTGTGCCTGTCAGCAAATTGTCAGTATCAAAATGTGTCAAACTAGATTCCTGAAACTGATCATAACCTCCAATTTCCTATCTCAATGAATACCACTCCACACACAATACATAACATTTACACCTTCATTTATTCAACCTTGTTTAAGATGTGCACTCTATTTGGCATATATTAATAGTTCTCTTAATTACATTGTTCGAGCCCTCAATTGCTTCGTTACATTTCATGTATTTGACAATAATTTAAAGAGAGTGGTTTATTAATGACTCTTCCAGTAATTGTGCAGTTTCAATTTACCTTAGATTTGTGCAGGCTTTTGTAATAGATATTTTGTTGCTGTATTATTTGCCACATAGTTTAATGACTGGATTTTCTTCATCACGAGGAGTTAATGCATATAATTAGCCTTCTGTAATCCACACCACCCACAGGCAAAAGCGAGTACTTATTGTCTCACCAATAAAAAGTTACCCCTCTTTGGCCCGTTTTGTTTAAAAAGTGCTTTTTTTTTTTTTTTTCTAGGAACACTATGCACTCGTCACTGTGTCTGGCCTGTCACTGTGTCCCCGAAGAATTCACATTTCGGTGAGACTCAGTATTACAGCCTTATTAAAGAATGCAATAATTGTCTATCAATATAAAAATTACTGTCTTTTTAGTCTGATAAATGTGTACCCCTTCCTTGAAAACCTTCAGTGTAACTCTGTTTTAGGTTTTTCCATTGTTAGCAGCATACAATTGAATTTACTTGAGTTTTTGTTTTTAAACACAATCTGAGAGCATTTTTGTTTCAGTAGGGAGCTTTATCCTAGGGCCATTTAGAGGAATAACTGTTGATCTTGGTTCTGTTTCTATTGTTTTGTATTTTTTTGGTTTATTAGACCCCCTATTGTTTCGTTTATTTTGTCTATTGTAATATGCACAAAACTCATCTTTTACTCTTCCCAATGATTAGGAAGTCAACCTGTGTTTAAATGTCCAGGGCTCTTTGTCTCTAAGTTTTCCAAAACCTACATAAGTCGACTTCTCCAAACACGCAAGTTAAGAAAATACACAAAAATGTTAGTCTCCTTTCCCTCATACTGAAAGAAAAAATATCTGTGGCCTGTCTACCTCTCACCTCTCATTTCTATTTCCTTATGAACTGAATCTTGAAATGTCAATCCGAATAATCAGTTTTATTTTTCACACCTCATAAGTAGTGCCCTTTTGTTTTATGGATTCCAACGGGAACTGATTTAGATTTGTCTTTTCATGTTAATATTTCAGTCATCCTGAATGCATAAGTATTTAAATATTATGAGCCACACATTCTTAAATTCTTCCTTTCTATTTGCCTCTAAGTCCTTTGTTCAGTAGAAGTTGAGTCTTTGAGACATTCACTCTCCTGCTGTTACCTCAACATCTAGAAAGCCATTACATTGCTGATGCATTTATATGTAAACATCAACTTGCCTGGGTGTTGACCTTTGATTTCAAAACCGTTTACTCTCAAAATTTGAAGCTTGGCCATTCTACTGTCTTCTGGTATTTTGTGTTTTGGAAGACTATTAATACGAGACTTTTCAGTGTTGTTGTTGTTTTAGTAACCAAGTTGTATTACCTTGGTTAATAACAACCAAGGTTGTTTCTCTGGTTGAGAGCCAGTCAGATTTTATCATCTGCTTGAGACTGAATATGCCATGCCTACTTCTGTAGGTGACGGTCTTTTCCTCAACTATGCCTAGAGAACAGCAATCTCTTTCAGGCTTGAAATGGTATGTTTACTTCACTACCGTTGTTTTCATTCATACTACATTCATTCTGGTTTTTAATTGCTTCCGTTCCATTCGTTTGGTTTCTGATTCGGGATTTTATTCTTTTACAAGCTTAATACAAAACATTTCTACTCACTGTCTTACCTATCACTATTTTAAATATTTCTCTGCCTCTGTGTTCTGAGTAACATATAAAGTACCTCATGTGACTCACTCACTCAATTTTCTGTCAAGAGCTCTCTACAGGTGCCTGTAGTTCTCAGGCCTTTTGTTGTATTTTTAGGATTCCTTGCTCTTCTCATCTCAATGTCTCTCTTCATTTCTGCCCACCTCACAGCTCAGCCTTTTTCTTCCTCTGGATTAAAAGGTTTCCCAACCGTGTGTGGGTTCACTGTTCCCTTCCCCAGACTGGCTTCCCTGCTCAACATCCAACTTGGCCTTCGTGGTCCCTTTGCCACAACTCTGTACCTCTGGAAGGCAAATCTGATTCTTCACCCACAGCCCAATACACGGTTTTCTTCCTCTATTTCTTAACTCATTGATAAGCACATACTGCAGATCGATGTGGACACATCAAAGGTAGGATATGATATGCCTTTGCCAAATGGGGTCTGTCTCATATTAGAGTGAATTTCCCCTGGTAATTGTTCCTGAGGAATCATTTTAAATAACTATTTAGCATATACAACCTAATACACAAGTAGAGACTATCAACAATACTATCATATTTAACTCCTAATAGTTTACATGCATGAATAATAATTTTAAGTAAATCACATAATTATTTTCAGTAAAACTCAATGCACTTTATCTTTATAATTTAGAATCCTTTACCTGTAAGTCTTCTCGAATTACATCATGAAAGTAGGACAAGTGGAAGGACATCCAAAAATAAAAACAGGTATCATTAATTCCTCCATGAATTTTTCTCAGGTCAAAGTCCCACGTAGTACAGAGAGAGTAGGTATGGAGCCTCCAAAGTTACTATGTATAAAATAACATATCATGAAATACATGCACAATATAATATTTTTATGTTATAAAAGTATTTCCTGTCTTGCACGCAATATGCCTATCCTATAATATAGTCCCTGTTATGAAAAGTACTTGTTACTAAAGTGAAGGGTCAGTATTTCCCGAAGCTACTTTGGCCGCCATATTGTTCTCTGAGCCTTCTAAACTAACATTTCTCTGCATTCCCCCAAAGATCACACGCAATCAGCCTAATCTCCCTCTGCATCTGAGACACACACATTTCAAAATTAAACGTATCTATTTCGAAATGCTTTCACTACCTGAGTGGGGGTGAATGGGAAGCAGCGTGATCTGAATTGCATACTGTGATTACTGAAGACGTAACATGTGAATTTTAATACCACCTCAGAACTCCTCTTAATGATGCCGCATATAAAATATTTGAAAAACAGTTACCAAAGTAAAAAGCATCAAGCCATGCATATACTTAATATACTCAGAATACTGTGTGATTTGCACACATTCATTCATGTTCTGCTTGTCTCTCAGTGAACTTGAAATCATGGTAACACAACTTCATAAAGTATCTCAGAGATAGATAATCCCAGGTAAAATCTTTTTAAGAATGAGGATCCAAATGATTTCTTATTACTTCAGAAGGACCTCTACGTATATTAGATGCATGTTTTTTTTTTATGAAGAAATATGCTAACCCACTGAATTTCAACTCAATCCTCTATAACTCTTAAGCTTAAACTCCATATTCTGCTTCTTCTAAATTGGTTTATATGTGATTCCCAGAATCGAAGCCTGTGAACTAGGGATTGTCTGTTCTCTTTTACAGTGTAGACAGGGCAACATTTTTGTCTATTTCAGTAAGAACATTAGGTCTCTTTGGGGGGTTATTCAGAGCACTGCTAACCCAGGGTTTTATTTTAATGTTGAAATCATTGTTTTGCTATTTTGTAATTAAAGAGATTTTTCTTGATGCAAATATTCAGCAACATCCTTTAGGGACATTTTTAAGCAAATGTTCACATTTTGCGTGGTGTAGCAAATGAAGTAATTCTTGTATTTTTCCTATTATATTGTGTAAGACTGTGAGACAGCTTTGCAAGAATGCCCTACTACGGCTATAAGCACAGCGGTGTGAAGAAAAGCTTTGAGAATACAGAAACACAATTTGAAACAATGTGGAATAACTGTCGACTTTTGGGAGAATAACAACAGCAGACAGACCCACCTGGCACACAGCAATCAGAAATGAGGTCATTCACATTTAGCAAAAGCCTTGGGCCTTTTAAGGGAAGAGAATAGCCAAAAACAACCATTTCCCCGAGCCAAAAGATTCTTCAGATATACAGCAAAAAGGCTCCCGATTCCATAGGGATCCTTGCAGGTACCTTTATGCCGACAGCTAACAATGACATCAGTCCCCATATTGTCTTCAGATATGGAGTCCACCAATATCATGTATGAGTGGGGTTTCCACAAATTTCAGTTATTTGACCAAGCTATTCAACATTACTCTCTCCATTTTCAACTGCTGACTTTAGCATTCTTATTCTCCATAGTTATTTCTTCAAGTAATTTTCTACATATTCAGAGAACTGGAAAAAAAAAGTTTATTTGAGAATTGTGAATCATATTCAGCTAGCTAGTAATTGAAGTGCCTTCTAAGCACACACTTTTCAGTAGGGTGTTGCTATCAGGGAAAATCTACCTCCCGTGGATTGTCTTCAAAGCTATAAAAACTCCTTATTTTGTTTTCTTATGCTGAGGGTAGGGTGGGGGGTTGATGTTACATCCTCATTCAGATCAAATGATTTTTGTTCCATATGTTCTGTTTGAAGGCCTGTAATTTCACCACTGTTGATGGTGGAAATGAAGTTTGGTGGAGGAAATGATGTGGAAAGTCGCATTTGATATTTCTGGGCTGTCCCAGTGAGGTTGAGAGTGAGCAAGCTAACAGATTTTATACACAGCATCTTCCATGCCATCAGAAAGCTAAATATCCTTTCCTTTTCAAAGAATAATTATTTTGGTTTGATTTATCAATAATGCTTTCGCTGTAATTATAACAGAAATAATGAATGGATCTTCTGTCTCCTAAGAATTATGCTCTCTTGTATGGAGCTTGTTTGGTGGGCTCTACCAATAAGTCAAACAAATTTAACATATTAAGGTTGTTATGCACAGTAATTTTCAGCAGAGCAGCACGGTAGCTCTATTTCCAGGCAATGGTTTCTTGTAACAAATTGACATCAAAACAAATGAAAAGTTGGAAAGTTATTTCTGCTAATACAAAAATATGTATTATATAATGAACCTGTTTCCATGCAGGTTTATGGTAAAATCAACACTTCATCTCGATGCCTAGTACAACGTTAAAATGCAGAAATGAACCGGGCTCAAGTCGAATGGACATAGAAAGCTCTGAAGTTGATGGTAGAACAAAGCAGAAGTTCAAAGACCATCATTGCTATTTTGATGGGCTTCCCCGCCTTCCCTTCCTTCCCCATTCTCTCTCCTTCCTTCCTTCGTCTTCTTTTCATCCTTCCTTCCTTCCAACAGACCTTACTAAAAAATGAATGTAACCCTTTGAATGAAATAATGCCACATGATTTCTCAATCACTTAGCCTTTGCTTGGCCATTTGGTGTGGTCACGCCTGTCACCTCATGGCTACATGCAATAATGAAAATGGACCTTTTAATTAGTTATATACAACACATAATGGCTGCAAGCCTCTAACATCCTTTATGCAAATGATTCTTTAGAGATTATTAATTAGTTTTTGAGGAATATTAATTTCTCTAACCCTCCAAAATTATTACTACTGGGAAATAGGCCTGAATTCATTTTAACTATGATAAAATTGCACTCAGTGACAATCGAGCACAGCAAAAGAGACCTTGGCGTTAAATGAGAAGTGCACTCGCTATCGCTGCTTGTGAAGGCTTTTAACTTGTAGGCACAAACATGACTTTAAGCACAGTAAGTATGATCTCTGGTCAAGCAAATGTTTTGGACAGCTGTCTTGAAAATAATTTATATGCAGAAACACTGATTTCAGAGGTGATTTTATAATCAACATGCGTATGTTTACATATAGCTTTAAAAAGAAAAGTAGAAAGTCAAAGCACGCCCAGAGGAGCTGATAGTGTTTTGCAGGAACACTATTTAAACTCAACCAATAGGATTGTCACATGATGCCAGGGGTCTGTCTTTTCTGACTACAAATGAGGCCCTTTGTTTTAACTAGAGATACCTTGGGGCAAACCTTAAAAAAAATACATAAAACCCTGATGAAGCACAAAGTTAATTTTATTAAAATTAACAGCATTTTCTCTTCTACCAATTTACTACCAGATACAATACCTTAGGCAATATTATGAAGCAATCTATATTCAAATTCGTGGGTTAGGTATGTCGAAAGTTCCATTTTTGTTTTCTACCTTAGTAGAAAGTGAATATCATTACAGAACTCAAATATATTTTTTCAAATATATTCTCGGAAGACAAAGTTGAAAACTCCACATCAAAAAAAAATATTTAAAAAAAAAACAAAGCAAAACTAAATATTGTGAACCGCATGTTGTGATTTATTTTTTCCCTATATTACATGCTAGTTCAAAAGATTAGTAACCGTGACCTATTAAGAGAGGAAACTGACAAGAGAACAATTCATTTTGCAGAGAAAAATAACCCATGAAGATTTGGAGATTCTCAGGGAAACAAAGGACAAGCTGTATTAATGAGTAGCAAACAAATGTTTCAAGGTGTGGCAAGCTGTTTATGTAAAGAGACACCACAGCATATGCACTGTGTATGTATGTATATACATACGCAACATACATCAAGCAGTAGAGTGACAAGAAGACAATAGCAACCATTGGAACTTTTCACTAATTTTTTCATGCATGCATATGTGTGGACTCCATTCAAAAGTGGTTCTGAAGTCATTAAAAACAGGTCAAAGGTATCTAACCTGTTGAAAGATCTCAGATCCCACCGAGAATGTGAGTAATGCTTTGGACTATTTTTCCAGGAAAATAATAGATATAGTATACATATAATATGTATCTTTACACACATGTATGTGCCATTGTTGCAACTATTTTTAATGTCGTATGTTCTTCACAAACATGTGGAACTCTGCAGGCAATTGTGGAGTCCTCTTGTAACCCAAAGATCCATGGTAACAAAGTATGACTTAACCAGTGAAAAGCTTCAAAAGTTGCTGAAAAACTAACATGTTTTCTTAAAAAAAATCTGAAAACATTACTCTTATTATTCTTCTTCATGCCTAAAATGATCCACTATTAATATTACAATATTATATCTCAAAAATTATCCACATGTATGATAACTGTAAAAACATAATATTATAACAGCAATGGCAATTTTATCAGAATACTAGGGTATAACTTTATCAAGAAAAGCCAGGTAGATGTTCAGAAAAGTGTCTACACTGAGGTTTAAAACAAAGTGGACAAATAGAAACGCAGGTCCATTCAGACCCAGGTAAGGTGCTGGGGGAACCAGGGAGAGCATGAGGGCTCTAGGGTCCTGGGGAATGGTTGGGGGCAGGAGCCTCGTAAGAAAGAAGTAGAAGAAGCTGAAGGCCAACATTTCCTCTTTCAAAATTTCTGTACTGAATGTGCCTAGTTTTTGATAGAGCTGATGTGCTGCATATCATGCATTAGGCTGGTGACCATAGAGAACTGTATGAATCCAGAAGCTTGAAAATAGGCTAGTGTTTTAAAAACCGTTATCCACACTGAATCATTTCAGTACCGAAAATTCCCAGGAAAGAAGCTTTGTTCTTCCTGTTAGGAAATTATTGGGAAACATTTCCAGTAATCAGAAATGTGGCCTACTGATCAAACAAGGGCAGAAAATCAGCTTAATCAAGCCCCTGAGTCCAGTATGCCTCAGTAGTCTGTCTTTGTCATTTCCATTTCCTATTAAAATAAATAAATAAATAAATAAATAAATAAATGTATTCACTGCAGGATATGTTATTCATTCACATATACTTATCTGTAACTCCAATCTTTCCCCCTCTTTTTTTAAAAAAATAAGTTCTACACCCAACATGGGGCTTGAACTCATGATCCTGAGATCAAGAGTCACATGGTCTACCACCTGAGCCAGGCAGGCACCCCTCCTTAACTCTAATCCTGATACTCTATGGTAGGTGATAGAGACATAGCAAACTCCCCCCAAATAAGGAGGTAATGATTATAAAGGAGTGGACTAACCTGCAAAGAAATAATTCTACCATGATAAAATGAGGCTATGGTGTAGAGAGCTAACTTAAGGGGAGCACATGTTGAGATGGAACTCTAAAGCAAGTAGGATTTCTACACTTAGAGATTAGAAGCCTGTAAGCAGAGGGTGAGAATATAGAAGGAAGAGGAGAAAGGTGGAAAAATGTGAAAGGCATTAAGTCCAGGAGGCATTTTGAAACCCAAGATTGCCTTGATAATTCACTCTCTTCATGATTCAGAGTAGTATTGGAGGTATCATGAGATCCATCTAAGAGATGGCCTGCTACGCTATTACTACACCAACAATAATCTTGGAAATAAAAATGGATGGTTGTTCCTCTGAGATGAAAAAGTACGGGAGAGGAAAGAGCGATGAGGCCGTTTTAAGGCAGAGCAGAAAGAGGTGGTATTAAATAGCCTTGGTCATTTTATTAAAACCGAAGAGAAAGTCATGTAATGAAAGGGAAGGCAGCTCTTGATGGGAATAAATGAGCTGAGGACAGCTAATGTTCAGAATTCAAAGGCGAAAAAGAAGTGAAAAACTTTGTGGAGCAGCAGGAAGGATCCAGTTAGTGCTGAATAACACGAATTTGAATCGAACTCCATCAGTTCCAACACTTAACTTGCCATAACATTTGTCAGAATGGAAGCGGAGGCAGTGGAATCAAAACTCAGAAATATTCGGGGAAGAGAATTTTTTGAAAGAAACGTGTTGATAAGCTACTCCAAGGGCAAGGTTAGCCGAATTGACCAAGGACGTGATCTTGTAACAAAGGGTGGTTTCAAACCTAAATGGCACTTGGGTTGCTGAGCGCTGGCATGAGTTGCGGTCAGTAAGTCTGAAGACAGAAAGCAGGTGGAGTAGAATAGGTTTCCTTCATATAGAAGAACGGCACTTGGCTAGGTGATAAATGACTGACTATGCAGCGTGAAAAATTTGCCCTGTCTTCATAGTGTGTTGGGAAAGTGCCAAGGAATGAGATGATAGAAACAGAATGCCCCTAGTCTTTAAGCCCTGTTAAGAAGTACAGCCCTTTTAACACAAGTACTACAAGGATATTGAAGAGCTTAGTGGGAGCCTCTAATATGGGGGGTCTCCATGTACAGCAGCCTAGGTTGGGTTGAGGACAACTCAGGCAGTTACACTTAACTCTGCACAGTCTGGAATTTTACCAGGTAGGTGACACAGAATAGTGACCGCACACAGGGAAGAGAAGGAGGGGATGACAAGACTTAGAATCCAAAGGACATACAGAAGAAAGTAAAAACAGAGGGTGCCATTAAATTGGATAAATATGGAGGCAACAATAGATTGAAATATCTAGTTTAGTCCCTGCGGCTGTTTCCAATGTTCCACTTTCTCTCCAGCTGCTTTTGGGGAGGGGTCCTTTTCCCGTATTCTCCCCCCCTCCCCAGTCTCCATCCTCTCTCCGCCCGCAAAAGCGGTTCCCAACCCTCCGTGGCTTCTCACTCCCCAAATTCACCTCTCCGCGCTGGGTACCTGCTGAATACTGTGGTTCAGGTTGTGCAGATTGTTGTGTTAATCCTCCAGTTTTCTAAGTGTGTAGGATGGTTTAGTGTTGGTCTGGCTGTATTTCATGGACGCGAGACACACAAAAAACTTCCATGCTCTTCCGCCATCTTGGCTCCTCCCCCAATAGATTGAAATATCTAAAAAAAGAAAAGAAAAGAAAGAAAGAAAGAAAAAGAGCATACTTAAGAACAGCTGAGTAAAAACTGAAAGGATGTGTTTGGATTTTTCTCTCAACTTTATATTAGCAATACACTTTCTTCATGAACCTCTCTTCACTCAAAACAGTTCTGTCCATCCTACTACACACATACAGTGGATACTTAAAATATTCCAATGGCATTACACATTAAGGCTTTTTCCATCTCTGGCAAAGCTCAGGAGACTTAAATATTTCTGTTCTTCATCTTAGCTTCATAATCTCAAGGCTCTTACAAATGGATTTGCTTATAAAATGGTTTTAAAACAGAGTATTATTACCCAGTATGATTTAAATCCTTGCAGTCTCTTCTGTACATGGGGGAAGGGCTCCTGTTTATATATAAATATATATCTATATAAATATATATAAACGTATATATAATATAATATATAGAAGTGTGGCCGATGAATTTTGTATTCCTCAAAAGAATGGTGGAAAATGTATCTCTAGGTCTTTTTTTTTCTTTTTATCGATGGCCTATTATTTTATACATGATATATGAAAAATGAAAAGCACGGGGATACCTAAAACTTGGTGAGGAAGTGACTTCAATGTATTATGGGTACTACTCTTTAAGACACCTGTGGGAGCAAACTTAGATGAGTTTGTAGCTTCTTCAGGGGACCCTGGAGGGTCTCATGTAAAAATGTCATTTTAATTATTTATGCAGGAAAAAAAAAATTCCATCACGTATGTGAACTTTTTTTTATTAGTTTCAACACACTTGTAGAAAGAATGAAACTATGGGTTTATACAATACATTTTGCCTTAGGAATACGAAGTGCTTTGAAAGCGTTATTGTAGGTTTTCCAATAGAGTGAGATTTGATTTTTATTCTCGCACACAGGGTAGAAGATTAACGTGGGCAAAGTTAGCCAAGTTAGTAAAAGATCTCAGAATTAAATTCAGAACTGTAAATTCCAAAACAATGCAGTATCAACAAGGATAAATACTCCAAGACAAAAAGACTTACTCAGAGGAAAGGAGCACAGAATTTTTGTCCTTAAAATATACGTTATCAGATGGATCTTAAATAGCTTTTGAAAACCAGAATTCAAGACAGGATATACTACTAACAGGATTCTTAGAGGCACATAAGGTAAGTCATGAATGACCCAACCAGTTTAACTAAAATACGCAATGCTGAACAAATGCAAAGTAACCATTTTTCATTTTTCTCAGGAATTAAGCTTAATGACTTAGGAATCATGAAAACACGATTTCCTTCGACAAGAACACAGTGCTGCTTGTTTGGTCTTGCTTGTCATTGAGACTGAGGTTGAGATGACTTTGCTGATTGGGTGACGGCAACCTTAATAAAAAGAAAAGTTCTATGCCTTACATTTTTCTTCAAAATAAACACATATGAGCAAACAAGTCATTCTAACCCCAGAAGAGGGTTCTAGGGTCAGCATTCTCTTGGTCCTCCATTGGAGTTTTCACACTATTGCAAATACAACTTCTGGAAACATTCAGCAATGGTGTCCTTGTGTCTTTATTCTCCTGCTATCTAGTCACATACTGGTGCTTCCTTTACAATTTTGGAAATGTTTTTAACGTAGTAATCTGTTGGCTCAACAGATATTTATTAAATGGCCTGCTCTGTGTCAAGTTCTGGGGACATGGAAACGAGGGAGAAAGTGGTTCCTATAGTCACAACCCAGGGAAGAGGGCAGTCACATAAACAAGTATTACGCCATGTAAGGGATGTGTCAGCAGAAATACTTATGGAGTAAACCGGAGGAAGCAGAAGGACGGCTGAGGTGCAGCAGAGAGAGCCTTGCCTCTGTTGTGGGTGTCTGGGCAGGCTCCGTGGGGAGGAGCAGACAACCATGGGTGGAGCTTTGGGTGAGAGAGGTCACACTGGTAACATCACCATGCATCCTTTCTAAGGCTGGAAACTATATTTCCCAGAAACAATTTGGCTTAAACAGTGTGGGTTAGAATCTGCCCCTGGGAGGAATCTGTGGAAGATTTGCAAGGAAGAAAGAAAGCTTAATGTCAACCATTAAGCTTGACATTTTATAGTAGCCTGTGCTGCAAGATTCTGGATCCCTCCACAAACTCCCAGAATCAACAGCATCCTCCAGGCAGACATATTGACTATTTCTCTAATCTCCCAGCCTCAGCCTTCTAAGGCTTTTGTCTCCCAAACCCTACCATATTCAGATAAACTCTAGTTCCCATACTAGAGGCTACAAAGATTCCTGCACTAAATCACTCCTCTTCCTAATACTCATAGACAATCTTTGCCTGACTAAACTCAGGTGATGCAGATAATTTCAAAGAGAAGTTAAAACTTGGACAGGGTTTTGAAAGCGAAATAGGAATTGATCCGGCAAACAAGCTATAGACATCATTCCTGCAAAACTGAAGAGCCATGGGCATCGGATGCAAATTAACCGTTATAAGCCCATGAGAGAACAAAAAATAGTCATGTCTAAATACCCGCAGAAAGGTCCTTGCCTCTAGCCACGAGGACAGAGGATGCATTTTCCTGCTTAGTCTTAGCTCCTTACCCAAATTCTAAGGGGTGGCCCTGCCTTGGCAGAAAGGCTTCAGTCATCCTTCACCCACATCACCACATACAGATAGTTCGTCTGACAACAAATCCAAGAAGGCAGCTAGAGCTGGACAGCCAAGACTGAGTCCTAAGTGAAATTGGTTTGTCTCTTGGATTTCTCAGTTGTATAAGAAAAATAAAAAAAATAAAAATAAAGAAAAAAAGAAAACCTTTTTTTCTATAAAAACACTTTGACTTCAAGTTTATATTCACTCAGAAACAAGGGCCCTTGTCAACAATACAGTGAGAAATGTACACAGTTGAATAACATCGAGCTCACTTCTTGGGTTTCATACCAATGCTGCAATTACTACAAACTGTACGGGAATGAGGCCTCACAACTGTAATTCGTTTTTCAATTAATATTTATTGGGCCAAATTGTGCCTGGCACTGTACCGGGTACTAGGCATTCAAAAAGACAGGCAAAGATGTTAGCCCTCAAGGAGCTTAAGTTCCCCTGGGTAGAATTATAAAATAATTGGAAACTTTTCATAAATAAGTATGTAGCATACTACACAGGTGTAATAGATTTGCCCTTCCTCAACCACAGGTGATGGAAACAAGAGAGTGTCACTAGTTTGTGATGTCTGAGTGACGGCTGCTTGACACAAGTTCCCTTTGACCCAGGGATGCCCCCAGCTCCTATCACTGGACTCTCCCCAGTTCCCTCCTTCCTTAAATGACGCCTTATAACTCAGTTGATAAAGGGTCTTACGACCTGCTGTGATAAATTTAGAAGAACAAATGTCCTTTTTGGAGACACCTGCAAAGGCTGGTTAAGGTTCAAATCCTGTCAGGTGATGACTAATAAATGCAGTCACTCCTTGATCAATACATAAATTCTATTCCTTCTATAATCCTGCATTTCTCTGATGACCCTGTCACCGCCAATCTCCAGCTGTAACTCCTATCATCTTCTGGGAGTCACTGTTGGTATGTATATTAATAATAAACCTTGTTCTCTTATGCTTGGGGTTGGTTATGTCCTTAGCTCAAGCATCTGGTACCTTCCTCAGTGGGAAGAGCACAGTGAGTTTCGGGGTTTCTCTAGGTGTCTCTAGGGTTGACTGAAACATGGTTTTATTATTTCACTTATCGGCTCACATCCCCAAATCTCCTCCTTCATCCTTCCATCCACACCTTTAGTTAATGAATTTAGTCATACTTTACAAAGAAAAATGGGACAACTGCGAGGTAACATTCAACAGACTCTCACCACCACATCTATCACCTACCAGCATCCATCTGTTCTCCCAACCTGTTCTCTTAGATGAAACTTCCATAATCCCATCCAAAACCAATTCCTACACTTTACCCAGGATCCCCTCTCCTCGTGAGGCCTCCAGGACATCGCTGCACCAGTTTTTTCCTCATTTTCCTACATCATTCTCAATTTCTAGATGGTTTATACTGATAATACACAAGTATGTAGTTATTTTTTCATGCAAAAAAATATGTGTATATATACACATCATTCTCGGGTGAACTTGAAAAGGAGCCTGAGAAGAAGGAGCCAATGAAATAGGAGGAAAAGAAAGCACATGTGATTTTGGCAGTTCATGTGAAAAAAAAAAATAGTGTTTTAAGGAAAAGGAAGAAACCGTCATGCCACTGCCGGTAAATCAGACAAGATAAGATGATGACGTCTCGCAGCACGAAGGGTGGTATTAACACAGAAGTCACTGATGAGTCATAAGAACAATTCTGATGGAAAAGTGAGGGTAAAAACTTGATGGCACGTTTCACAGAGGCTGGGACAAGAGGATAGGAGCTAGAGTGTCAGCTCCTTTGAGGAACAAAGTGCTGTGATACTGACAAAGGAAATGGAGATACTGGTTTTACAGAGTATCACAGAAACTCCTTCTGTGGGAACAGGAAAGAAGCAATCAGGCATCAGCACAGGAGACAGAGAAGGAGCAGGGAGAGCCTGTGGAAGGACTTCTCTGACTGTTTCATTTCTTTCAGTGAAATAGAAAGTGAGCCCAGAGCGAGGATGATGAAGGAGACTTTGAGGTAGAAAAATAGAACACATGGGGACGCCTGGCTGGCTCAGTCCATGGAGCGTGTGGCTCTTGACCTCAGGGCTGTGAGTTCGAGGCCCACACTGGATGGAGAGATAATTTACTAAAATGTTTTTTTTTTTAAATAGAAGCTGTGAAGCGGTCTCCTTGGGAGAATAGACTCTGAACACACAGTATGATCCAAGCAGCCTACTTGAGGTTCATGGTCATGAATTCCAAGTGAGATCAATCAGCATGGTTGTGTGTTGTCTTTAGCCCCATTACAATAAAGGCACGGAATTAGGTGGAAAGTCGAATTTAATCAGGACTTTAAGTTTGCTGAGCCAGTACAAGCAAGAAAGGTGAAAAGAAAAGTTGAGATTATATGCAAAGGACTTACAATAGTGATTGACCATGAAATTCGTGCTGGCTAAGGAATGAGGATGTTAAGCACGTGAGGGATGGTTAAATGATAGTAACACCAGTAGATTAGTGATCTGGGCGGCAGTGATAGATTTCTAGGCTAAGGGTGAGCTATCATTTTAGGAAGTGTGGTAAGGAGAACAAGACACATGAAATTTAGGTTTTAGAGAGGTTATAATTATTGACAAAGTCTAGTACCATTTGCGGAAGTAGATGCCGAGGAAAAGAACGAAAGGCAAATATGATAATTCGAGTAATGTTATAAGGTCTTTATCTTTACAATTATTGGGCAGCTTTTTGTTATTTGCAACATGAAAGTCACAGCTTCGTAGCACATGACACAGGCTCCTTAGTCTTTAACTCTCTCCCTGTCCTATCTACTCTAACCGCCTCCCCCCACCTCTCCCTACTGCACCTTATCCATCAGAAATGCTGAACTACCTCAGTTTCTCTGAATATTACTTTCACTGAAGCACATCTTTGTATATAAACATTGTTCCCTCTACCTGTAATTTTTTCCCCTCCTTGCCTGACTGATAAATTCCATTAAGCTCAATCATCTGTGAATTTTTTTCCTGATGAATGTATATATACA
The DNA here is from genome assembly GCF_023721935.1 of Panthera uncia. Classification (NCBI taxonomy): domain Eukaryota; kingdom Metazoa; phylum Chordata; class Mammalia; order Carnivora; family Felidae; genus Panthera; species Panthera uncia. The sequence goes on from NC_064811.1 coordinate 191,803,244, forward strand.
CATATATATGGGATTTCTCTTTTTAAAATATGACTTTTTGAGAAAAGAGCCAGATTACTCATGTTTGTACATTTTGGCCTCATACCATGTCTGACACATAAAATAAAAATATCTGAGATGAATAAATGGAAAGATAAACATTAATAGTTTTTCTTGTCGATAAAGGGTTCATACTCTATTCCCTAATTCATTTAACACTTTCACTTATAGATATTTAATCATGAAATCAAAGGTTACTGAGTTGATTGAAAGGCATGTACTAATATGAATATAGAGAGGAAAAACAAATTAAGCTTCTCTTCCTCATATTCCTCTGTGAGCCAAATATCTTCAGATTGCCCTAATCCAGAAGGTCCAAAACTCCGATAGCTCCTCTCCTACATAAACTAAGCCACACATTTACAAATCATTCTTACAATATATTTGGAAAAACCTTGCTTTACAGAAGTCTATACAGAAGACATTATGCTTTGTTATAATAGGAAGGGTCATATTGAATAATGTTCTTAGTTTTTCAAATAGAAAAATAATGTTATTGGGCACATGGGCGGCTCAGTTGGTTAAGCGTCCGACTTCGGCTCAGGTCATGATTTCACAGTCTGTGAGTTCAAGCCCCGCGTTGGGCTCCATGCTGACAGCTCAGAGCCCGGAGTCTGCTTCAGATTCTGTGTCTCCCTCCCTCTCTACTCCTCCCCCGCTTATACTCTGTCTCTCTCTGTCTCTCAAATATAAATAAACATTTTTTAAAAAAACCTTTAAAAACTAAATAAACAAAAAAATAATATCGTTAACTGAATGTTGTAGCTTAATTAAAAAGACCCCCGGGAATACAAGAAGATATTTAATAATTTCTGAACTCAGCAACTAATGCACGTTTTGATTTAGGGCAAAGGGAGTGTGGCTTGTAAGGAATGGCCACTCCTTCCACTAACCTCAGAAGGAGAAACAACTAAAAGAATCTAAGACAGCCAGAAGATGTGAATCAGAGTAACCATAACTGGGCTTGTAATGTAACAGAAGTCTCCCCAAGTCACTGGAGGGTCTCCAACGGGCGAAATTGTAGCAAAAACGGTTATTTTGCAGTTCAGCCCCTTTCTCCGACTGAAAATATAGGCGAGGTCCCCAGGATGTGTCCTATCTGCTGTGCTGGTCCTTCCCACACGCTGTAGGGACAAGTGCCTGTATTTGACCATGACATTTACAAACTGCCCAGAGAATCCAAGCCTTTTTCAAAGAATACAGCAACTGTTGTTTCTCTATGTACAGATTATGGGTGCAACGTTATTTCACATTCAGTCTTTGTGGGGCCTGGGAACCAGAAAAGGGCTACCAGATACCTTTTATTAGCCAGGTAGTCCCAGGAGATTCCTGCTCCAAACAAGATAGTAAAATCTCCTTCACCTCCTCTGTGCGGACCCTGGGATCCCTCCACCAAGCAAGTAAGCTTCTTTGTTTCAATTCTCTCCCACTCAGGAGGAAGAAGCCCTGGATGAAACCATGAATAATCTCTCAACACAAAACTTTTATTTAGAAAGGCGTAAAAACAGTGGTGTGTATGTGTGTGTGTGTGTGTGTGTGTGTGTGGCATCTGTAAGTAAAGACACGGCTGATTAGAAAAGTATAAAGAAATCCTCAGAAACCAGCTGATTATGCCCATGAACGGAGGCTGTGATTGCCTGAGAAACTGTGGTGCTATGGGTAAACTAGGGCTTGAGTAAAAGCCACAAACCAGGACGGGCAAAGAGGCCTTGAGGAATTGTTACTACGAACCCCACATATACTTTAGATCAAGACTCAATACAAGTATATAATAGGAGGAAAAAAAAGGTTCCCACTGACCGAGGAAGACCAAAAATATTTTTTGCCTGGTTTAGCCTGGGCTCTGGTCAGGAGAATTAAAAATCTCTTGGAAATTCATAAATACAATAGGCCTGAGGTCTGAATTTCAAGTATAATCTAGGAATCCCTACTTCAAGAAGTCAACATTAAATGCAGGCTGAACTGAGAAATCTGTAGCACCTGAGAAACACAGACCAAAAAAAAAAAAAAACAAAAAAAAAAAAACAAAATATGCTTCTGTTGAGAAGCATGCCCTCTCTACAGCCCCAAAGTTTTACTGCAAATAAATTCTCACTGAAGATTTTCTCACAAATCTTGTGGAATGTACTAGAAAACAACCCACTGTCAGCGTGAACCAGGGCACAAGAGGTTGAGGAAGAAATACTTAGGAACCACAAATAATAAAACTATCAGATATAGGCAATATAATGAGTTCAAATGACTAAGACATAAAAGAATTCATAAAAAAGAAAAATTCCAGATCAACAGACTATTAAAAAAATAGGCATACTTAAAGAAAATAGAAGTTTGAGCACTGAAAAATATAGTAATTGTAGTAAAAAAAGTTAATTGAATGGGCTAAGCAGTCAATTAGAAAGCAAGAGAAAAATGGTGAATTTGAATATTAATCTGAGAAAATGACTCAGAATTTAGCAGAAAATGAAAATAGACATGAAAAAATATGAGAGTTTAATAGATACAGAAATTAAAATAAGAAAATCTAATGAAGGGCTAATAAAAAGCTTTTTAAAAAAATTTTTTTAACGTTTATTTATTTTTGAGAGAGAGAGAGACAGAGCATGAATGGGGGAGGGTCAGAGAGAGGGAGACACAGAATCTGAAACAGGCTCCAGGCTCTGAGCTGTCAGCACAGAGCCCAACGCGGGGCTTAAACTCACGGACCTCGAGATCATGACCTGAGCCGTAGTCGGACGCTCAACCGACTGAGCCACCCAGGCGCCCCAGAAGGGCTAATAAAAAGCTTTAACACTGAGAGAAGATGGTTGCAATCCAGGACACGGACACGGTGGGTTCCTGAACTCACCTCCTCCCAGAGACACACTGAACCTACAGCAACACGCAGAATAATTACCTCTGAAAGAAATTCTGTGCGTTGAGTAAACAAATAAACAAACACAAAAAAAACCCACACTGAGTAGGATAGGTGAGATACACTCTCACCTTAAACCTCACCCCAGCACAGGGACATATAATCAGGAAAGAAATCATCAACCCCAGCTTCTTCCTAAGGAGTGACAGGTTTGAACCCCAACTCCCAAGACTTCCGCCTGAGGGATGGGCCCCCAGAACACCTAAGCCTGAAAGTCTACAGGGCTTGTTTCCATGCAATCCTCTCCAGAGGCAGGCGAGACCAGTGGGCACCATTTTCGTGTCATCTGTCTGGCCCACTCCGGGTCACTGGTATCTCTCTGAAAGGAGGTTATGCATCTATCTGACAGTCCGGCTTTTGTGGCTACCACTCAAAAGACACACCTGTTGGCTGCGTGGCTGTATGGCCAGTGAGTCCTGTAGTGGCCACAGGACCATAGCAAAGAAACAATTCTTAACCACTCAGAAGATGCCCCTGTTGACTGCCTGGCTGTAGTAGCTAGTGGGTCCTGTAGTGGTGACAGGACAGTGGCAAACAATGAAACAATTCACCTATTCCCCCAGGGCTAGCTCCTACACAGGAAAAATAATGATGAGCAAAATAAAAATGCAACCTACAAAAAAAAAGGGGGGGGGGATATTTGCAAATTGCATATTGGATGAGGGATTAATATCTAAAACATATAAAGAACACTTACAACTATTTGGGGAAAAAAATAAATGGTCCAATTTAAAAAATGGGCAAATGAATTGAGCAGACATTTTTCCAAAGAAGATATCCAAATGGCCAAAAGATAGACGAAAAGGTGCTCAACATCCATCATCATCAGGTGCAAGCAAACCAAAACCACAATGAGATAGCACCTCATACTTGTTAGAATGGCTATCATCAAAAAGACATGAAAAAGCAGGGGCACCTGGATGGCTCAGCCAGTTAAGCATCCGGTTCTTGGATTTGGTTCAGGGCATGATCTCAGGGGTTCATGAAGTCAAGCTCCACCTTGGACTCCATGCTGACAGTTCAGAGTCTGCTTGGGATTCTCTCTCTCTCTCTCTCTCTCTCTCTGCCCTTCCCCCACTCATGTGCACACTCTCCCTCTCTCTCTCAAAACAAATATATCGACATTTTTAAAAAGACTTGAAATAGCAAGTATTGGTGAGAATGTAGAGGAAAGGGAACTCTTGTTCACCGAGAGTAGAAATATAAATTGATGCAACTACTATGGAAAACATTATGGAGATCCCTCAAAAAATTTTTAAAAAAAAGAAATACCATATGATCTGACAATCCCACTTCTGAACATTTACCCAAAGAAAATGAAATCAGAGTCTCCAAGTGATATCTGCATTCCCTTGTTCATCGCAACATCACTCACAATAGCTAAGATACGGAAACGACTTAGGTGTCTGTCAGTGGATGAATGGATTAAGAACTGACGGTATACATATGCAACGGAATATTATTCAGCCATGATAAAGAAGGAAATCCTGACATTTGCAACAACATGGATGGACCTTGAAGGCATTATGCTAAGTGAAATAAGACAGAGAAAGACAAATATTTCATGGTATCACTTATCTGTGGATTCTAAAAGAAAGAAAGAAAAAAAGAAAGTAAGAAAGTAAAACCCACAGAAACAGAGTAGAAAAGTAGTTGGCAGGGCCTGGGGCATGGATAAGGAGAGTTTGGTAAAAGGGTACAAACTTACAGCTCTAAGATGAAGATTGTCTAAAGGTATAATATAAATCATGGTGACTACAGCTGATTTAAAAAAGGGAAAGAGGTAATAATATTGAAAAGGATAATCTTAGAGAATTTTCCTTAAACAATAAAAATATATGATTCCTCAAAAAGAACATGATTCCTCATATTCAGAACAAAATATACTACATATGGATTTATTTTAATGGAGAAAGAAAGAAAGAAAGAAAGGAAGAAAAGGAAATAAAGAGAAAGGATCTTAAATGTTATAATAAGGCAGATTACTTTCAGGGGAACGATATTTAAACTAATGGGAGGTTATTAAGTACGCAAAATAACATATAAAGACAATGGAAAAATATCACCAATGTACTAGTGAAGAAAAAAATCAGTTGTAAGTCTGGGTATGTTGTATATCTTGACTAAAGTTTTGGCTTTGCAGATGTGTACATTTGTCACAATGTCTCCATTATATAGTTTAAGTTAATGCAATTTTTGCACTTAAATTATACTGCAAGAAAGTTGGTTTTAAAAATCCAACAGGATCGCGTTTCCAAGGACATCAGACAGGAGGACAGAAAAAAAAAATTCAACAAATTCAGCAGTATTCTGGGCTGAATGGTATCCCCCAACTCCTATGTTGAAGTCCAAACCCTAGTACCCCAGAATGTAGCTATATTTAAATATGAGGCCTTCAAAGGGTGATTATGTTAAAATAAGGAGCTTTAGGACAAGCTTCAGTCCAATCTGACTGTTGTCCTTGTTAGAAGAGATAAAGAGAGAATTAAGGCATGAATGTGCATACACAGAGGAAAGTTCATGTGAGGACAGAGAAAATTTCACTGCAAACCAAGGAGAGAGACCTCATGAGAAACCAACCAGCTGACACATCGATCTCAGACTTTCACGGTCCAAACTCTGAGAAAATAAATTTCTGTTGTTTAAGCCACAGAGTCTGTAGTTTTGTTTTGTTTTTTTTTTATGGCAGCCTTAGGAAACTAATACAACCACGTTTCGTGATTAAATATAAAAATCATAAGTACATTTCAGTGGATACATAAAAGTCATAGGACAAAGTTCAAATTCTTTACATAACTTTAAAAGGAAGTTATTAGCAAAATAGGTATAGAAGGACACTACCGAAAGTGATTATAGGTATCTTTCCAAAAGACCTTGATCAAACATGACACAGATAGAAGTTTTCCTTTTAAAATTCAGGTGCCTAGGTGGCTCAGTCAGCTAAGCGTCTGACGTTGGCTCAGGTCACGATCTCACAGTTCATGGGCTTGAGCCCCGCATCAGGCCCCGTGCTGACAGCTCAGAGCCTGGAGCTTGTTTCGAATTCTGTGTCTCCCTCTCTCTCTCTGCCCCTCCCCGGCTCATGCTCTGTCTGTCTGTCTGTCTGTCTCTCTCTCTCATAAATAAACATTAAAAATTTTTTAAATAAAATATAATGATAAAATAAAACAAAATTCAGGAATTTACAAGGATTCTTACAATTACTACATTTACTCAGGATTCTACTATAGTCCCTAAACAGAAAAATAAAAAGAGTAAAATAAATAGAACCATAAATACTAGAAATAAAATAGGAAAACTGATTATTTGCATATGTTATAATTGTATATTTGGGAAATGTAAACATGTCTACAAACTTTTAGAGGAAAAAAAGTGAGTTCAGCAAGTTCGATGACAGAAACATTGTAAAACATCGATTGCTTTCCTGTAACATAGCAGCAACAACAAAAACAAATCTTTAAAAATTCAACTTTACGATAAAAAATGCAACTAGAATTTATCTAGGAAGGCCTCTGGCAAAGATATGCAGTATCTTTGTGGAATTGTAAATACAAGAAGTGGTATATTAATTGAAGATTCAATATTGGAAAGATGTCAATTTCTCCCAAAATTGGTCTCTAGAGCCAAAACAGTTCCTTTCTACATTAAAACAAGTAATTTGTATTTTTTGCTATTGTTTTGGAGAAATTTGACAAATTGCCCCAAAAAGTATATGAAAATTGCAATATCCAAAAATGGCCAAAATTCTTAAAAACAACAGTGGAAGGAGAGGTAGTGATACTAAACAGTCATATTATAAAACTATATAATAAAATCAAAGAGTCTGAATTTGTCAAACATAGAAAAGAAGACAAGGAGAACTCAAAAATGCTCAGAAATGGAGCCACATATTTCTGGAAACTTGATATCAGGTAGATTTATCAGTGCAAATCAGTGGGGAAAGAAATAAGGCCTTTTTTAAGTAATCTGTTCTGGGACAGTTGGGTATCTGTGTGTAAAAGGAAAAAAAAAATGACATTAGATCCCTATTTTCAAGCCATACACAAAAATAAATTCTAGGTAGACTAAAGATACATATGTGGAAAACATTTCCATACAACTTTTGGAATATAATATGCAAGAGAATTGTATGATTTCAAGAGCAGAGAGGATTTTTATATAAGGCAAAAATTCATTAAACTTAACATGAAAGATTGAGTAATTTCTGTAAAACAAAATTCAATGTAAACAAAATAGAAAAGAAACCACAAACTGGAAGAACATATCTATAATCTATGCAACCAAAAAAGAGTAAGTATCAATGTATTTAAATAATTGCTTTAATAAGAAAAAGAAAAACAATATATATATATAGGCAAAATATATTAATAACCAGTTTACAGAAAAGGCATATGGCTGTCAAGTACATGTGAAGTGTCTTCAACTTACTAGTTTTCACAAAAATGGTAACTCTAACAATAATGAAATACTGCTTTGGGATTTTTTAGATTTGTCAATATTCAACATTTGATGAGATTTTTAAAATATAAAAGTTTAGCAATATCAAGTGTTGACAAAAATAGGAAGTAATCAGAACTCCTGCAAACACCCTGCAGGAGTATAAATTAGTACGACCTTTTTGGGGAAATATCCGAATATGCAATTTCATACCCATTTACAAACCACTGAAATAATGTTTGCAAGGAGAGCACATATATATATGAATCTTCGCACAGCAGGGTTCAGTGACATTCCTTGGGTCACTCAACTAGTAAGTGGTAAAATCATAATTCAAATCCGAAGAGTCTGACTCCTGAGTCTCTAGCCTAACCACACCACTGATGTGTAACCTATCAGGATCATAAAACACTCAGTGGCCATTAAAGAGAATTACCCAGCTCTGTGCCTAATAATATTAAACAACCTCTAAAATATACTGTTACACAAAGAATCAATGCTAATGAATGTGAATAATGGAAAAGTATCTACAGATGATATATGAGAATAAGTGAGCTTGAAAAATTTGTTGGCTACTAGGCCAGTATGTAAAAATCATTTTTATTTCTATGCACCAGCAATTATTACAAAATTAAGGGTTTTTTTTTCAGTTTATTCATTTATTTTGAGAGAAAGAGAGAACCAGTGGGGGAGGGACAGAGAAGGACAGGGACAGAGGGCTCAAAGTGAGCTCTGTGCTGACAGCAGAGGGTAAGATATGGGGCTCAAACTCATGAACCGTGAGATCATGACCTGAGCCAAAACCAGACAATCAACCCGACTGAGCCACCCAGGTGCCCCCAAAATTAAGTTTTAAAAAGGGATACCTTTTTATAAGCACATACAAAATAAAATACATAGGTCTAAATCTAAAAGTGTACAATTATTGAAAGAAATGAACAAATCCTAAATAAATGTGTGTGATTATATATATATATATATATATATTAGCCATAAAAGAAAAGACTGATAAATTAGAATATAGGAAAATTTAAAGGTTCTATTCATCAAAGGTACTATTAAGAAAATATAAATCAAATCAGGTAATGAGAAAAGATGCTTGCAATACATATAACCAACAAACAATTTGTGTACAGAATACAAAAATCACTCCTTCGGGGCGCCTGGGTGGCGCAGTCGGTTAAGCGTCCGACTTCAGCCAGGTCATGATCTCGCGGTCTGTGAGTTTGAGCCCCGCGTCAGGCTCTGGGCTGATGGCTTGGAGCCTGGAGCCTGTTTCCGATTCTGTGTCTCCCTCTCTCTGCCCCTCCCCCGTTCATGCTCTGTCTCTCTCTCTGTCCCAAAAATAAATAAAAAACGTTGAAAAAAAAAAATCACTCCTTCAAACCAATAAAAAGTATATATAACTCCATCATAAAATGGGAAAAAATGATATTATCTCACCAAAAAGATATACAAATGACTATCAAACATATGAAAAGGTGCTCGCCCTCATTAGGAATCTGGTCAATTTGAAATAAGACTTCCATGAGAATGGCTTCAGTTAAAATGAGATTTACAGCCAGGTTTTGGTGAGCGTGTGAAGTAGCAGGAACTCTCATTCAGTGCTAGTGGGCATGTAAATTGGTACACCCACTTTGCAAAACAGTACTTTATCGAAGCTGATCTATGACCCAACATTTCCACTTCTAGTACGTACCAAACATCAATGCATCTTCGTGTGCTCCAAAAGACATCTCCTAAATATCTACAAGCAGTTTTGTTGCTCATCTTCCCAGACTAGAAAACAAATCCATCACCTGTGAAACGAACAACGAACTTGTGATACAGCCATATAATAAAATCCCACGCGCTACTAATGCAATGAAATAAAGTGCCGTTACAAACTCACAAGCATAAACTCACAAAGATCACTTTGAGCAGAAGCAGCCAGACACAAAAGGATATAGGTGGTGTTATTCCAGTTGTATAAGTTTACTAAACAGGCAAAAACAATTTTCTGTGATATTCCAAGTCAGCACTGGAGGGGAAAGTACACCTTGTTATTGGAAGGGCACCAGCGGTTATGGTTTGGGGTTCGGGCAAAGTTTGAATTCTTGACCTTGGGCATGGGTACATTGATGTTAGCTTTGATCATTCTTTGGGTTGTATATTTATATGTTGTACACTTTTTTAAAAGTTTATTTATTTATTATGACAGAGAGAGAGAAAGAGAGAGCGAGCAAGCAGGGGAAGGGCAGTGGGAGAGAGAAAAAGAGAATCCCAAGCAGGTTCCATGCTGCGGAGCCCGAGGCTCAATCTCACCAACTGTAAGATCATGACCTCAGCTGAAATCAAGAGTGAGACACTTAACTCACTGAGCCACCCAGGCGCCCCTTTGGTACACTTTTATATGTGTGTATCACACTTCAATGAAGAAAGGTTTTTTTTAATTCAAAAAACATGGATTTTTTAAATTATCTGCCTATATGTGCAGAGTTTATCTAGATGTATTACTTAACTGATAATGGTTACATTTGAGAGTAATGCAGATAGGTGAAGGACAGGGCTGTCCAACATATTTGAAAATCTTCCCCACATTTAGATAACTCCCACTTGAAATGGCAAGCTAAAAAACCTAAAACTTGGTTTTCTATTCAGACTCTCTGAGCTTCCGGGTTGGTGAACAGGAGACGCAGGGAGAGTGGCATACCTGATGAGGGCACCACATGTCTCGTCTTCTACATCTTTTCCATCTGGATGTTCATCTGTGTCCTTCACCATGCTTTTACGTGAAACCGGCAAACAAAAGAGGATTATCAGGGCAGGGTTAAGATGGCGGAAAAGTAGGGGGACCGGGATTTTCCTCATCCCTCAAACACAGCTGAACTGAAAACAGATCACTTGGAATATCCAGGAAATCAATCTGCGGAGTGGCAGAAGGAGACCTCCACAGATGGAAGGAGGAAGCTTGGCAGGATTGAGGGTTACTTCAACAAACAAATCAGAGCACCCCTGGTTGAAGGCCCAAACACTCCACCACAACAAACTCTGCCGAGGACTGACTAGTGGGACAGAGCAGCCAAAACGCAACAACACAGTGCACACAACATACACCAAAAACACCCCCGGAAGTGACCGACCCTGGCCAGTGTATGACCCCTTTTTACTACAGTACTACTCACAGGTTCAAGACGTGTAACAACCTATTAAAACATGAAAAAGACAGAAACTTAGCCAAAATGACAAAATGGAATAATTTTCCCCAGCAGAAAATTCAGGAAGAAATCACAGCCAGAGAATTGCTCAAAACAGATATAAACAATATATATGAACAAGAATTTAGAGTAACCGTCATAAGACTACCAGCTGGGCTTGAAAAAAGCATAGAAGCAGAGAGTCTGTTGCCACAGAGATCAAAGACCTAAGAAACAGTCATGATGAATTAAGAAATGCTATAAATGACATGTAAAATAAACTAGATACAGTGACAGCAAGAATGGAAGAAGCAGGGGAGAGAATAGGTGAAATAAGACAAAATTAAGGAAAATTATGAGGCTGAAAAAAGTAGGGAAAAATATTACTAGACCATGAGGGGCGAATTAGAGACCTAAGTGATTCCACGAAAGAAAACAATATCTGTATCATAGGAGTTCCAGAAGAAGAAAAGCGAGAGAAGGGGGCAGAAGGTTTAACTGAACAAATTACAACTGAGAACGTCCCTAATGTGGGGAAGGAAACAGGCATCCAATTGCAAGAGGCACAGAGAACTCCCTTCAAAATCAACAAAACAGGTCAACACCACAACATACCATAGTGAAACTGGCAAGACGCACGTAAGAGAGAGAGAATTCTGAGAGAGAGAGAGAGAGAGAGAGAGAGAGAACGTAAAGAGAGAATTCTGAAAGCAACTAGGGACAAACAGGCCTTAACCTACAAGGGTAGGCACATAAGGGTGGAGGCAGACCTGTCCACTGAAACTTGACAGGCCAGAAGGGAATGGCAAGAAATAGCCAGTGTGCTAAATAGGAAAAGTATGCAGCCAAGAATCCTTTATCCAGCAAGGATATCATTCAGAATAGAAGGAGAGATAAAGGCTTTCCCAGAACAAAAACTAAAGGAGTTCATGACCACTAACCAGCCCTGCAGTAGATTCTCAGAGGGACTCTGAGTGGAAGCAGCAAAGACTACAAAGGACCAGAGACACCATTACAAACACGAAATCTATAGATAACACAATGGTACTAAATTCATATCTTTCAATAATCACTCTGAATATAAATGGACTAAATGCCCCAATCAAAAGATAGAGGGTATCAGAATGGGAAAAAAAAAAAAAAAAAAAAAAAAAAAAACAACAACAAACAAACAAGATCCACTGGGGCGCCTGGGTGGCTCAGTCAGTTAAGTGTTCTGACTTCGGTTCAGGTCATGATCTCATGGTTCGTGGGTTTAAGCCCTGCGTCAGGGTCTGTGCTGACAGCTCAGAGCCTGGAGCCTGCTTCAGATTCTGTCTCCCTCCCTCTGCCCCTCCCCTCCCCTGATCACACTCTGTCTCTCTCAAAAATAAATAAACATTAAGAAATTAAAAAAAAACAAGATCTATATTCTTCCTAGAAGAGACTCATTTGAGACCTAAAGACACCTGCAGATTGAAAGTGAGGGGATAGAGAAGCATCTATTTTGCTAACGGACATCAAAAGAAAGCTGGACTAGCCATACTTATATCAGACAAACCAGATTAAAACAAAGACCGTAACAAGAGATGAGGAAGGGTATTGTATCATAATCAACAATTGTTAATAATATAATAATATTAATAATGACAATTAAGGGGTCTATCCATCCAGAAGAGCTAACAATTGTAAATGTTTATGCCCCCAACGTGGAATAACCCAAATATGTAAATCAATTAATCACAAACATAAACAGACTCTCCAACCACCTTGGAGAATCTTCAGGCTCTCTGATATCTTAGTCACATTCCCTTGCTCCAGGAAGAACCAGGGTGGCATCTGTTGCTTGCGTTGGAGAAATAAAATTAAACTAAAGTTAAATGGAACTTAATAGAATGAAAGAATGAAAGCACATCTCCCAACTCAGAACACCTCCCATGAAAGTAGAAGAGAAAGAAACCAATTTTATTACTGAGTAAGCAATAAGCCAGAATGTGATGTGCGTCACACAAAAGCCTGTAGATTACAAAGACAGAAGGAAATCTCACCTTTTATAGAGCCAGGCAGATACAGTCTATTACACACAAGTTCTCAAGATAAACGATAACTAGCCCTCACGTCAGAGGACTTGACAAGACCATATGTCACACATGGTTCATCCACCCCTAGTTGGGGCAACCATCTGTTAGTTAATTGGCTCTATCCAAAGGAAAAATAAACTTCTAATGGCTTTATGAATGGGGGTAGTGTAGCACCTTGGAGTGAGGTACCCAGTGAAGGCTCCCAGCTTCCCACAGACACTGAAGCCAGGGGCACTTTCTTCCTTAACAATTACATTTTAACAGGGCACCTGGGTGGCTCAATTGGTTGAGCATCCAACTCGTGATTTCGGCTCAGGGCATGTTCTTGCAGTTCGTGGGCTCAAGCCCCGCATCCGTCTCCACGCTGATGGTGCGGAGCCTGCTTGGGATTCTCTCTGTCCCTCCCCTGCTCCCTCTCCCTCCTTCTCTCTCTCAAAATACACAACTAAACTTCAAAAAATAATTACATTCTAGAGATATAGCTCCTGGGTCCTTGAGAAAGACAATCCTGGGTTGTAAAGCTGGCCAGAGGTTTATTTAGCTATTCAAAATATTCACATACATTTTAAAGAGACGGAGAAAGAACTTGCAAGTTTTGTAAACTACATGCTTTATGAAAAGGGGAGAGAGGAAAGTTGCTTTTCTTACTCTTGACAGAGAAAATTAAGTCTCCTATTTTAATTTGCATTTGCCCTAACATTTGCCACCAAAAACCTAATGAATGAAGAGAGAAACATCACTTTTAATGTAACATTTGATGCATATTGAATTTTTTACTATGTCCATGTATTCACCATGTAATTACATATCTCTATACATTTATATATACATATATGCAAATTATACATTGTGCTTAAAAAAAGAGAGAACTGAAAGAGAAACATTAATTTAGTTCAGAGATATAGAGGGTTAAAAAAACTGACTTTAATCATTTCCAGCATAATATCTATAAGTTTCCCAACCATTTTTCCCATTCACATGGCAATATTGAATCAGGCTAAATTCCTAGCGGCAATTCCAAAGAAAATTAATACTTGTTAATTCAACAAAGCACTGTCATGAGCTACTAGGATGAAGGGAGATACAGATTCTGATTTGTGGCTGCAGCGGCAGCCCCGATTTTGTCATCACTGTATTTAAAAATAGCATTTTAATATTTTGAAACTCAGCATCTCCATTTTTAAAAATACAGCAAGTCTAATTGCTAGCCTCATCAGGGTCTTACCTGGTTGATTAAACCTTATTGAAAGGTCTAGTGGGGGATTTTCAAACTGCTCGGTTGTCTAATAAGCTTGTATTAAGTGATTCTGCTCACCCACAATATAAGCAATTCAGACGCGTAAGGGACCTAGTTAGGGGATAGTATTAAAAGGTGTCTGGTGAGATTCTTAATTAAAAGAAAAAAAATCTGTGATACAGTGAAAATAGGAATAATTTGTTTAAAAGACTCTGTTACCCTTATTTCACTCCCAAAACCAATGAGGTACGCGTGAAATGGGAAAAGTATGGCTATGCATTTTATTAATGTTATTTTCAAACAAATACAAAACACTCTGTGAAATATAGTTCTTTACTTAATCACGGGAAGCCCAAACCCAGGTAAAATTGAGAGGGAAGGAAGGAGGAAGAACAAGAATTCTTTTTTTTTCTTGTCTCCATCTATGATGGCATTTAAACAATTAAAAAAAAATGAATAACACCCTGAGACATAACTATCCACAGCAATATATTCCAAAAGCCTGACACCCTTTAACAGGAAATTCTTTCTTATGAAATCAAACTCTATGATGCCAAATTAAATATATTTAAATTTGCTCTTGTTATTTCTTATGCAGACTGTACCAGTATACCTCTCATTCTGTGTTCATCAAATGCTATACATCCTGACAAAGTCGGAATCAGTCGCATTTCTTTTTTTTTTTTAATGTTTATTTTTGAGAGATTGAGTGCACGTGCAAACAGGGGAGGGGCAGAGAGAGAGGGAAACAGAAGATCTGAAGCAGGCTCTGTAGTGACAGCAGAAAGCCTGATGCGGGGCTTGAACTCATGAATCATGAGATCACGACTGGAGCCAAAGTCGGACCCTTAATTGACTAAGTCACCCAGGAGGCGCCCCTCATTTCTTTCTAAATAGATTGTTTCATGTGTCCCAAACCCACTGATGCTATTGTCTAAAAAAATACTCGGTGATTAACCCGAATCTCACAATTTAGTAATCAATGCCTATAGCCTCACACTGTTCTACAACTGTCTTATTTTCCAGAATAGATTATAAATTTCTGGAAGCCTTTTCTTAATCATCTCTTCACAGGTAAACTATTTCAAATCGATTCAGACTTTTCAATATCACTATGATATTCTTATTAAACCTCTGAAATCCTCTGCATTCCTTTCACATTTGGCTCTAATACCTTTCTCAGAAATGCTTCACTCTTTATCGATTGTAATTTCACGCATTTTTAGAATGGGACCAAACATGAGAGTCCAAATTAACTTTTGAATTTGACCCCATTTTTTCTTGTGTAGGTACTTAGCCATTTATTTCTTTTTATTTTTTGGTTGTTTATCCAGGTTTCTTGTTTGTTTGCTTATTTTCCTTTTGTGGGGTGTTCTTTCCCAAGAACGTCTGTTCTTGGCAAGCCTCACTGAATGCCTTCATGGTTGCAGTTCCAATTTTCAAGGGTCAATTTTATGATCATCCTACCGCTACAATTCATCTCTCACAGAGTAGCAAAGGGCAGAGTTCAAACTGGTAAACTGGATAAAAGACAAACTACCAGGATCAGATTAAATGCATTTAAGGTGTCTAAAGGAAGTCAAGGGGAAAAATAGGGGAGGCATTAGCAAAGATACATAACCTGCCATTGTGGAAGGTGATTATTACAGAGAACTGAAAGTGCCCAGAGAATTATCAGTCACGTCTGAGCCCCGCCTCCGCCGGCTGGCAAAATAAAGGCCAAGACATGGACAGATTGCCACAGCCCCCTCAGCAATCGGTAGGATCTGGCCAAGTGCCATATCTATATTCCCCTGGCCCCGTGAACTTGCAAGATCTGAATATAGTCTGGATTCCCACTGAATCCCATCTTTCCCTCTACCCTTTTGTTACAAGCTTCACCAGAAAATCAGGTTTCCCTCAGGTCTCTGTATGAAAGTCTTATACGAACCTTCTTTTGGAAATCTGATGCTTCAAATGGGAAGATAAATATCTTCCTGACCATTGTTAAAGGATCAAATATTGCCCCTAAGACCACCACCACCATTAGCACCACCAGCATCATGCTACCTGCTACTGGGAAGGTTAAGCAGCCACAGGGGGGAGAGGGTAAAGAGTTACCAGTGAAATGCTCTTGGTGTTCCTCCTATATAAATTTTACTTTTAAAAACTAAAGATAACTCATTCATGTCTTTAAACTTCTCTACTATCAAAAACTTACCAAATCTCTAACAGTTCACATAGGATTTAGTAAATTCACTTATTTTATTTATTCTTGCCTCTCTCTCCCTTGTTTTTGTTCATTTCATTTTATATTTTTGTTAATGCTTTATTATTCCATTTTGGATTCTGTATTGCATATAGCCTATGAGTTTGTTAAACCTCTTTATCAAATACCCAGTATTAGTTTTTGTGGGGTTTTTTGGTTGCGCTAGAGTTACTTTGACCAAAATAATAGTAAGGGTGGGTTAGAATTCTCTGTACTAAATGTCAGTTGTATTGCCAGTCATCAAGGATGCAGGGGCAATAACCAATCATCTCATCTGCAAAGGACTTCATAGCCCAGCACTGCAGACTGACCCATAGACAAGTCATTCTAGGTACACAGTACAATGACAGACACGCACAGGAGTAGAGTGGTGACACAGAAACGTCTGACAAACGAAACTGACAGAACCGAAAGAAGTTTCCTAGAGAAGGCGATATTTCAACTGGGACAAAAACAATCATCGTTGAACAGGAGATGTTAGACATTTTGGGAATAGATGAAAGAGTAAATAAAAGTTTAGTAGCGGTAAGCATCTCTAAGAACGTTCTGTATTACTGATGACCAAACTCTGATGCTTCTCTCTGAATAGTTTTTATCTACCATTCTAATTCAGCATGAGATGACCCACACCCCACCCCTGCCAAAAAAAAACAAAAAAAAGAAATGGTTAAACTAGGAGGGTTCTTCTGCTGATTTAGTAAGTCATGAGTAAATAAAATTAGTATCCGGAGGCTGAATGGTCTCAGATGGCCTCGTCTATATTCTGGAGGCAGTGAGTGTGCTTCTGGTCTCCACCTGGCCTCACATCCTCCGGAAGGCTGGCTCAGATAAAGATCTGCCTGCTGAACACAGATGCATGAGAAACCCCATCAGAAATCAAACAGGATCAAACCAGAAGAGCTGTGCAGCTGGTCTTTTTAAACCACCAAATTTTGGGGTGATACTGACACCCATGCGTACAATGAAATACCATGGATGCATTTGAAAAAATGAGGTGGAAATATGTACAGTAGTGTACGGACATGGAAAGCTTGCTGAGACGAATTAATAAGAAAAAAAAACCCAAAACCTTGTAATTCTACAAGCCATCCTATAGCTTTCCGATGAATTCTCTTTTTTCCTCTTAAAAAAAAATTACTATCAGTTATGAGACAGATAAGTGAGTTACGAAAGAAAGAAAGAAAGAAAGAAAGAAAGAAAGAAATCTTAGAAAAACTATGTCAACCCTGGAAATGTTTTCTGCTTAGCATTTAGTTAAAATATTATCAGCAAACACACCGAAAATTACCTAAAAGATGAATTGCTTTTTGTCAAAAACTCGGCCCCTCACTGAATCTCTTGTCCTACAAAGTTCACCGAGGATGCATGCTGGTTTCTTTCTCCTTGTAAGAGACAACTTGCCTAAATTTGATTTGTATGTGGGTGAAACATTCAACATGCTAATTTACTGGTTAATATTCCCCTTTGGCACGTACCAGCGAAGGATAATTGGCAGTAATGTGATTTAAACCTACTTAAATTTGTAGCTGTTAATGGAACCTTCACTTTTAGTAACTGCATCACAGCATAGAAATAACCGCATCCACGTAAGATGTTCCCAAAACTCCTTCTGAACAGAGAACATCAGACCAGGAAACTTTCCGTATCCTCCCTCCCATCTGGAACCTAGGGAATCAACTCTAAATAACCTCTAGCATTATCTTCTAACCTCATGATTTGATGATTATGGAATGGGCTACTTATCTATTTATCTCTCAAAGAAAGGCGAGCATAGCACAGTGCGAGGAGGAGTCATTAATCCAAGGAGGGGACTTTGAACTAATTTCAGTGAGGGATGAAGACAGTCAAGAGGTAATTTTAAATTGTAATGATGAAGAAAGAAATCAGCTGATGCAGATTTGAGACGTTGTACCAGGAACAATAATGAGAAAAGAGGCTACTTAATCACATTCACAAAAGAATTATAGGAATACATAATTAAAGCAATGATAATGAGTAACAAAACTCTTGGTGAGATATCTTTCAGATATCGCCAGAAGTAGAGGAAGGAGCAAAAAAGACACTGTCTTCTGTGTTAGCAATAGAGATTTTGCATGGAAGTTCAAGTAGGCAGTTGGGAAAATGAGAAAATCCTAGGGCTACATGCAAACGGCCGTTGGATACGGGCGAAGGGGTTTAACAAATTTGTAGGGCATACACTGTAGAGAGAGAAAAAGAAAAAGAAAAAGAAAAACAAGGAGACAATTTAGTATTTTAATATATTCTAATAATAGAGAAGTAACTAGGATTTCATACATGAAACAGGAAAACTTGTAGGAAAAGCAAATGCCCTTCAAAACTACAGATGTTAGCACAGGGAAAAAATACAGAAGGTCTCATGAATCAGAGGAAGAAAAAAGGAGCTAGGAAATGTGTAAAAATTATTCTGTGCAAAAAGGAAAAGAGGACAAATTAAAAATAAGGTTTATAACCATCCAGAGACCAAGTACAATGCAATAATGTAAGCAATAAATAGCAAACTGCAGGGGAATTAAAATTACAAAGAGTGATAGAAGATATATTATCACATATATATTCATATATATGAGTCGATCATGAAGCAAAATTTTTCCAACATTTCTAATGACCTGTATTTGTGTGTGCATGTGAATTCTTAATCCTCCTTTAAATCTGTTTTAAAATCTTGTTGGATGAATGGATAAAAAAAATTGTGGTTTATATACACAATGGAGTACTACGTGACAATGACAAAGAATGAAATATGGCCCTTTGTAGCAACATGGATGGAACTGGAGAGTGTGATGCTAAGTGAAATAAGCCATACAGAGAAAGACAGATACCATATGGTTTCACTCTTATGTGGATCCTGAGAAACTTAACAGAAACCCATGGGGGAGGGGAAGGAAAAAAAAAAAAAAGAGGTTAGAGTGGGAGAGAGCCAAAGCATAAGAGACTCTTAAAAACTGAGAACAAACTGAGGGTTGATGGGGGGTGGGAAGGAGGGGAGGGTGGGTGATGGGCATTGAGGAGGGCACCTTTTGGGATGAGCACTGGGTGTTGTATGGAAACCAATTTGACAATAAACTTCATATATTGAAAAAAAAATCTTGTTGGTTCCCTCATTAATCAGTATGCCAAATATTTTTGTATTCTTTTTATATTTGTGAGAATACTCACATCTTCAAAATACTTTAATTTATTCTTTAAAAATCTATAATACATACATAAGTGTGTGGAATAAGTAACAACATACAAAAGAAACAAAATGTCATGTGTGTATGTATGTATGTATATGCTTGTATTTAGGAAATATAATATGATGTATGTATATATTTAGGAAATGTAATATATAGATATATACATATAAATATTAGGTAACTAAATGAGAATTAATACTCATAGTGTCCACCAGGTGCCATATACTGTTTTAAATGCTTTGTGTATTAACTCATTTAATCCTTGCAGTTGTCCTACAAAGTGGGTAGGTCCCGCTACGGCTCCAATAAGCAAACATGCTCATGAAAACAGAGAGCGGCAAAGCTAAGATTGTGAACCCAGAACACTGGGCTCCAATGGCCACACCCTTACTCTTACTACTGTCTACTGCTTTCCCTTGTGTGAGGATGGTCATGCATCAGCAGATGAAATTGCCTACAAAGGAAATCAACAAATATTCTTAAATAAATAACAGAGAAAAATCCAATACACCAGACCCTCAATTGTATCTTCTCTCCTCTTCCCAAAAGGGATTAAGCGCGATCACGGGCCTCACATAAATTTCAACACTGATGCCAAAGCAACTATAAACAGTAGCTTACCAGGCAAAGGAGTACTTAGCCAAGCTACATGCTTTCAAGTAATCTAGACTTGATGAAACCTACCCTAGGGCACTCAGCAACTACCAATTAAATCTCAGCGCCATTACCTACTATACTTAAAAACTCACCGAGGAACGATAAGACCCCAGCTGTCTGAGCAAATGCAAACATATCACCCACTTTACAAAAAATAAATAAATAAATAACGTTATCCTCGGGAATTATCGCCGAGTAAATCCACAGAAGGATCTGGAGAGGTTCTGCAGCAATAAATGAAGGAATCAATGGCCAAGACTGCTACAATTACAGGGTAACAAGTAGGGATGAATATAGATTTATCAGAATAGATAAGAGCTCCCCAATGTGCTAGCTTCCTCTTCCTTTGAAGCAAAAACCGAGTTTGTAAATTGTAGGGGATGAAGGAAGATGAGTAGAGAAAATATGCCTGAACCTTTCAACTCGAATGATTTTCACACAACATTTTCACACATTCCAGCTTCCCTGGCCAGTGTTATATTACCACCTTCCTATTTGCACTTACACACTAACAGAACTGACCCCGAATTTAAGCAACTTAGAAATACCCGACCCTGCCAACGTACGCCTGCGTCACTGTTGTGTCCCACAGTCAGCATGGGGCTCGTGAGAACAACACCTAACTAGGGACAGAGGCAGAAAAAGGATATAACAAGCTCCAGCTGGAGAACCTTCCTTGTGATTCCCCCTCATCCAACACATGTGCTTCCGTATCTAGCTAACGATGAAAATATGTGCCCATTATTTCAAGTGAAACTGTTCTATTGTTAACTTTTTCCAAAGCAACCTTTTTGTGTTCAGTTTCCTTCCCAGTTCCTACTGCCCAAAGGCTGCAGTTTAACCCCACTGATTCTTTTAGAAATGCAACACCCCCTTGTTAAACAACATGGCACATTGCACGTCGCGTGAAGCTTCTCACTTAGTTCTGAAGAGAGAGTCTGTGTGGAGGGTGCCTTTCTACAAGCGGTCCAGGCCGGTTGGAGGTTCGGGGAGCATAATGACGCAGTTGATATCAAAGTGCCTGAAGCAAATGATTAAAAGTCTATCAATAAAAATGGGGAAAAACTGAAATCAGAGGTTAGCTTGTTCCCCTTTTCTAAGAATTTGGTTTTATTGATCCTTTTTTGATGTGTTGAAACATTTTTGAATGGGTGTTCCTCTGTTTCCATTATCTATAAAAATATAATTTTTTATCAAGACTTATTAATTCATTATCTTGTTGAGAATATTGTATTTCCAAATTGCCTGTGTACTGCTAGGCAGTACGTTGAATCCTGTTGCTTACACTTCCCTGGATTTTATTCTGGGAAAGGCAGCAAAGGAACGGAGGTAGCCGAAGCACTGTATTTGTTCGGAGTCATTTCTCTGTCAAGTGTACATGCTTACATCAGATGGTAACTGCCCAAAGTTATCCAAAAGCGCAATCAAAACTTATTATTCGAAGTGGTTTACAGATATTGATTCAGTCAAAACGCAAGAGGCAGTTAAGATTATAGCCCCATGTTAAAGATAAGAAACCTGAAACCCAGAGATTTTAAGCAAATCGCCCAAGGTTACTCAAGTGGTAACTGATGGAGACAGAATTCCAATCTAAGGAGATGCAGTTCTGAATCCTTGATGATATGAATTCCTTAAGAGAGACAAATCTCTTCTAAAAGGAATTTATCCACTGAGTCCTTATATGAGGAACAGGCAGAAGCATGGTGGTCATTTTTTCAATAATAGTGCTTTTTTAAGAGTGCACAGGGATTTTTTTTTTTTTTTTTAGTGGTTTAATCACATAATTAAGTATCCCTCAGTAAGAAAATTTCTGGAGCTGGTAAGCTGACTTGTCTATTCATCTATTCAACCTTATTAGGTGATTACTCTGTGCAAGGCACTGATAAGGAACACAAAATGAACATAATCCCTGATCTCCAGAAGCCTGCAGGCCAGTGGGGAACAAAACAAATGAAACAGCATGGAAGGAACAGCAGCGAGAAGAGATGTACATGGTGTTATGTGTGCTCAGGGGAGGGAGACATAAACTTGCTGGGTGCAGGGGTAGGGGAGTCAAGACAGGTTTTAATGAGAGATGATATGAAATGCTTAATGAGCAGTAAATTAGAATGCCAACTGAATTTAAAAGAAGAGCAGAATGTAAAAGAATACACTTAATGAAATGCAAAATCCCTAAAAATATGGACATTTTGTTGAAAAATATGTGCTTAGGAACCTGAAGCTAGTGACGTATAGGTATGTAATTTTCTTCTGTTTTATTTCTATTTTAGTAAAACAATAAAGCTTCTAGCAAAACCATACGGTATAAAATCCAGAAATGGACACACAACTATATGGTCGACTAATCTCCGACAAAGCAGGTAAGAATTTCCAATGGAAAAATGATATCCCTTCAACAAATGGTGTTGAGAAAATTGGAGAGGAAGAATGAAGCTGGACCACTTTCTTACACGATACACACAAATAAATTAAAAATGGATGAAAGACCTAGATATGAGACAGGAAACCATCAAAATCCTAGAGGAGAACACACATGCAGCAAACTCTTTGACCTTGGCCAGAGCAACTTGTCACATATGACCAGAGGCCAGGGAAACAAGCCAAAATGAACTATTGGTACCTCAAGCTTCTGCACAGTGAAGGAAACAATCAACAGAAATAAAAGGCAACCAATGGAATGTAAATAACTTAGCAAACTCCACACCCAAAAAACAAATAACCCAATTAAGAAACGGGAAGACATGAATAGACACTTTTACATAGACATCCAGATGACCAATAGACACACGAAAAGATGCTCAACATCACCCATCATCAGGGAAATACAAATAAAAACCTCAAGGAGATACCACCTCACACCCATCAGAATGGCTAAAATTAACAACTCAAGAAGCAACAGGTGTTGGCAAACATAAGGAGAAAGGGAAACCCTCTTGAACTGTTGGTGGGAATGCAAACTCATGCAGCCACTCTGGAGAGCAGGCTGGAGGTTCTTCAAAAAACTAAAAGTAGAACTACCCTATGACCCAGCAATTACACTATTAGCTATTTACCCAAAGGACACAAAAATACAGATTTGAAGATAAACATGCACCCCAATGTTTATAGCAGCATTATCACAAGAGCCAAACTATAGAGAGAGCCCAAATGTTCATCGGTTGATAAATGAGTAAAGATGTGGTATCTATATACAATGGAATATTACTCAGCCATCAAAAAAAATGAAATTTTGCCATTTACAATGACATGGAGCTAGAATATAGTATGCAAAGCGAAATCAATCGGAGAAAGACAAATACCATAGGATCTCACTCATGTAGAATTTAAGAAATAACTCAGATGAACATCTGGGAAGGGGAAAAAAAGAGGAGAGAGGGAAATAAACCACAAGAGATTCCTAATGACAGAGAACAAACTGAGGGTTGGTGGAGGGAGGTGGGTGGGAGATGGGCTAGATGGGTGATGGGGACTAAGGACGGCACTTGTGATGAGAACTAGGTGTTGTAAGGAAGTGATGAATCACTGAATTCTACTCCTGAAACCAACGTTAACTAACTAGAATTTAAATTTTTAAAAATGGAAAGAAAAAAACCATGATGTGATTGTGAAAAGTGGCAGTTCCTTAACCACTCTTAAACCTACGGCTTTAGAATCTCTCGTAGCACAGTCCTGAAAACTGTCCATTGAACAAGCTCCAGCAGTGGCTTTATGCACAGGAAACTCCAAGCATAATGAAGACATTTAGTCTGTAATGTTTTTAGAGATTTTCCAGTCTCTCACTTCAATCATCTTTATTTTGTGCAATGCTGTATCAGGTTTAGGGGAACACTGCCTCAACAATGAGTTAGTGGAGACTTGAATTAGTGTCAAGATAACACATGCCTGTAAATGAACAAGTTGGTCTGCTGGGTGGAATTTTTAATGCTGATCATTTGTAATTCTAATTTGGAAAACATCTACACAAAATAAAACAATAAATTGAACGTTTATAGTTAGTAATACACTGTTCTTTATGATAATTATTAGATAATGGTCACTTGAGTCTTAAGACTTCTCCATTACGAAAATAAAATCTCACATTGGAAATCATTGGTTACAAAGGCTATCGCTACCTACACAGGGATGCTCACATGTTTTGCTCTATAATTCAGCCTAATTTTTACCTGGTGGTCAGACATCAGGCTGGAATAAGCTTGTTGAAAGAGCAGAAAGGCAAATCAAATCGAATATACGGTAACAGTGGTAGTATGCTAAAATTTTTGTTTTCTTCTAGGATCTATATTGTGCAACAAAGTTCAAATAAGAGAGAGAAATGTAGTGAAGTATTTTTGATGTCTTCAAAAATAATCATACTTCGATAAAAGTCAAGATAGATCTCCCTGATGACAGTACCGTGAAATACAATTCAGGAGTCAAGAAAGGGATGGTCCATACTATTGTGATGTTCTTGGTTTTAGCAGAACCATTCACCTTTTCCCCATAATGCCAAGGTTTTCTGTTAGAGGCAGAGCCACAGTGGTGTGCTGGAATGACACAGACTGGCTCAAAAGAACAGGTACAAAATATGTGGGAATTTTTAGAGATTTACAACCCTTCGTAATCTAAACGTGGCCATAATGGGAGTATTTACATCACAGAAAATCACTTGGTTTTTTCTTTAAATGTTTATTTAGAGAGAGCGTGAGTGAGGGGGTGGGTGCAGGCGGGCAGAGAGAGAGGGAGAGAGAGAATCCCAAGCAGGCACTAAGACATCAGCTCAGAGTCCGATTCTGGGCTTGAACTCAGGGAACTGCGAGATGATGACCTGAGCTGAAATCAACAGTGGGACGCTTAACTGACTGAGCCACTCAGGCGCCCCCAGTTTTGTTTTTTGGGATTTTTTGTTTGCTTTTTTTTTTCTTTTAAAAAGCCAGTTTTTCAGGATATGAGTGCCGTACCTTTGCAAGCACACGACTTACCTCAAATCTGTACTTTGCAGTCACTACCGGTGTGAATTAGGTATCAACCTCTCTGAACTTCAGTTTATCTTCTCCCCAGTAGGGATAAAGTTTCTTACTGTTATAGAGAAGTAACTTTATATAAAATAACGTTTGGCTAAAACACATCAGCATTTTGAAATGATGCCGAGTATTTCATGACGGCCTTGTCATCTGTGCGCCTTGTATTTTAATATAATAAATATCCTGTGGTTTGAAATTTCCACGTATGTCCTTTATCGAAAGAAGTTTTCAGCGTAGGAAAAGCTAATTTCTTCAAAGGATTGCTTTGAACGTCAAACGTCTGATGCAATTACAAAACAAGACATTCTGAAGAAAAATTCATTCAAAGAAGGAAGTTTCAAAAAAGGCAACACTTTTTTTAAAGCTTGCCTTCAAACAAATCAAGGTAAATGATTTTACTATTTTTTCTGAAATGCCCATCATGTTTTCAAAGTTTTTACTTAAATTCCAATTCGTTATCCTACAGTGTAATATTAATTTCAGGTGTACAATTTAGTATATAATTGAGGTAAACGATTTTAAAATGTTTTAACTACAAAAGTAACCAACATGAATGTTTACTCTGTTTCCCCTAAAAAAAAGTTGATCTTCTTTGCTCTATAGTGTGCTTAGTACACCAAACTGTCCTGTTATTTCACGGGCATGTTCTTGCAAACGTAAACTGGAGAGCAAACAGGGGTGATAATGTTTTTAAATTCGAGGTTTGTGACATATACATGGATGTCCATCACAGCTCTGTGCTATTGGACAGAATATATGACCGGACATTCAAATATTGAATCTACAATAGCAAGAATGAATCAAGGGTATTTGAAGATACCTTACTTCACACTGAGAAGTCAATTAGTGGGGCTTTCCAACAGAACTTTCTGTGATGACAGAAAGGTTTTAGATCTTTGCTCTTCAAAATGTTGCCAACAGCCACAAACAGCTTTTCAGCGCTTGAAATATGACCAGTAAAAATGAAGAAATAAACTCTTTAAGTTAAAATTTACTTGAATTAAATTTACAGTTAAATACAGGTGGAGAGTGGCTACCATAACAAAAGTACAGAACAGACATTTTAAATGTGTTCTTCTTCATGTGTGTGTGTGTGTGTGTGTGTGCGCATGCGTGTGTGTAGAAAGGTTGGTGAAAAGGATAGAATAGTGGAAGAAGTAATTGTAGCATTTATATAATAGACTACAAACCTCATGTCTCTTCCTCATTTTAAAGGTATGTGGGAGTAATGAGTCACATCTCTTGAAGTGCTTTATTTCATGTCCTGTTATGCCATAGAGCTATGAAAAGATATTACTTTTCAGGCTTGACAAGTGGCCTAATACATTTAGTTCTTACTGTATAATGAATTGGCTGACATAAACATATAGCAAACAAATAGTACAATATTGTATTTTCTCAACAAATATTAAATAATATTTGTGTTTCCAAAGCATTGGACTGTGGAGCCACTGATGGAGACAGTAACTTTTAATAAAGTATCTTGAGATTCAGACATTTACAACTTGCTTTCCTTTTATGTAATAAGTAGAAGTTATTTCTTCTTCCAGCTCTATTCGTCTTTTCTCTCCTTCATGTTTTCATAATAGACATCATCCTTAAAATTAAAATGAATACTGTCTTTCATTGGATTTTTACCCCAAAGATTCAAGGTTTTACTCTTTAAGCTAGTACTACCACTAAAAGTCATTTAATCCAATTTATAAATCTATGAATTTATAAAGTACTTTATAAATCCAATAACTTTAACGTTGATGATTCCTTTCATACTTAGAAATATGTTGGCATTACACTAAATGCCAAGACACCTCAATTAATGTATTCTTTTAAAATCTTCACATGTTTTTTTTTAAAGAACACTTTTTAAAAAATCAAATGCCAATATGTCATTAATATTAAGAGAAATGAGGTTAGCCAGGTTCAATATATGAGGGGAGTTTTTTCCTTGACATTTAACCCATCATATTAAAAGCTTCTTCAAAGGAAAGAAATATCAGCTTGTCACCCGGAGATCGAAATTGAGCTGCTCTGAGACAAACTACTGTTTCTTTCCCATGATGAAATTCACAGGATGGACAAAAATGTCAGGATAAAAATAGGCCGCCTGGGGGAAAAAAAGCCATCAGGGAAAGAAGGAGAGCTATTGTTATAATTACGACTAAAAATCATTTAAAAGTCAGTTATTTTTCTCCGGTAGCACAGGAAAGAACACCCAGCACCTTGATTTATATTGTTAAATACTTAGGTGAGAACAAAATGTTCAAAGACTATGTTTATAGGAGTCCATGGATTTAATTTTTAATAAAAGATGGATCATGGATAAGAAGGTACTTTAAAGAATGGCAAATATTTTAATTCATCGTGTACAAAGGACATACCACAAGCTGGCATTCTGAAACTCCAGAATGACAAAAAGATATGTATCAATATTAAATCATGCAAGATGTTGGAGGACTGGATGCCAAAATGTGCATATCTTATAAGGAAAGCCTCTGACAATTCCAGGATGACAGAATTATCAATAAATCTAGTAAGAATCAACAAGTTGCACTTTTCTGCAATTTAAAACTTATCTTGAATAAACACCACATAACAGAAGCAGAGAACTCAAGATGAAATCTCTTATTCCTGAAAACATTCCCCTAAAGAAAACTTAATACAGCAATCTATCAGATTTTGCTGTTTCTGTGTAATAGAAAAATATAAATTAATCCAGATTCTGTTAAATGCCACTCTTTGCCACTGACCACTCCATATTATTAGTTGCTAATATTTTAATTTTACATACTAAGAACACTCTTAGCTACTTTCATGGATAGTTAATCCTGTAGGTTTGATTACATTGTTATCTACTGGGATTTTAATCATTGGCAGATGGTTACAATTATACCAATCGTATAGATTTTATTTAAGAATTATATCACTTTTTTGTAAATCATTTTCAATTATTTAGGGAAGTATTTTCTAGTCTCCTTATCTTTATTTTCCATTGCTTTCCCAATTGGCATTTCTTCCACCTAATGAATAATGCAAAGAGAGAAGTTTAGGTCAGGTGTGGGCCAAAATCCAATGTGCCCTTAAAGTAAATAAATAAATATCATAATGTGTGTTACAGCCGGCACATCAGATTGAAAAAAATATCCTTTAATTTGATAAAAGTGTTAGATTTAGATTTCACCAGTAAAACAGGGAAGGAGGGGAGAGAGGGCTTCCTGGATTAATTGGGATTGGGCAGAAAATATGTTACAGTAGGGATGACATACACAATATGGTAATCACCGAGTCCTCAAAAACAAAAACCATTACAGTGTGATTCTGTACAAGTTAGACCTAGACTTGGTATGTGTTACTTTCTCAGAGCGAAAATATTGGCTAATGTTAGAAGAACAGAATAGCAGACTCATCGGTTTTCCCATTTATGATGACAGAAATGTGTTATATATTCGTTGTGTGTTCAATGGCTTTGTAAAGACACAAAGAGAAAGCTTTAACCAGAAGTCATCCATACCACATTCAAAACTGCCTAACATTTTAAAGCCTAATAGGCAGAAAATTTTAAGGAATAACACTGAACATTCTGCTCAGTTTTATTAAGAGATTTCAAAAAAAAAGGTTTAGGAGACAATATGTATGATAAATTGTCCTTATGTATTATACTTTAACATGATATTTGATTTTTATCACAGGTGCAAATAACTAATCAGACATGTTGCACAAATCACGTTTTCACTTTTTCAGTCACCATTAGATTTGTCGATTGGACATGTCGGTTAAGTATTCCACAGTCTGTGACCAATACATTTCCCATCTTTTCCCTCAAACACCTAAGTTGTCTCTATGTCTCTACTTCCATGAACATAACCAGGTGTGACCCTCTTGGAAGCGAGGGCCAGATTTTCTGGGTGTAATAACAAATACTGGATTGTTGGATAATAAGATACGAGCGCTCATAAATTCACTGTGATGAGTTTCTTTCCAGAAGGCCGAACAGTCCGTGTTGCCGTGTTGTGGTCATTCCTCCTCATTCTTGTCAACACTGGGTTGTATCACTCTCATTTTGTGAATCCAATGGGGGTAGAGTTGTATTTTATTTCTGTTTTTATTTTCCATTTGTCTGATTGTTAAAGCCGCTGTGCATCTTTCACATAATTTGCATAATTTTGTGCCTCTTTACATCCTTTGCCAGTTTGCTTACCAATTTCCTCATCATTTTTGGTTGCTTAGAAGACAGTCTTTATGTAGTTTCAATACTAAACCTCTTGCAAACATCTTCACTCAATCTGTCATCCATCATTTAATTCTTTCTTTGATATTCCTAATTGAACAAAAATACTAAGTTTTTACGTGGATAAATCCATTGCGGACAAACCCATTTGCATTGTGCTTTCAGGGCTCTGTAAAGAAATTTCTCCCTGTAGTTTTTATAGTTTTACTAGTTACAGTTATATCTAGTTCCCAAACCAAGGGTTCTGTTTTGAACTCTATTTTGTTACCTTAATCTTTTTACTATTTCCTACAATGATATTAATTGTGTTTGTTACTTAGACTTCGTAGTGTATCTATATATCTCTTAGGAGATACCTTCTTTTTTATCAGTTGAGCTTTTCATGGATATTTATATATGTATGTTCAATTCTTCAAGATGAATTGTTATTGAAATCACATAGAACTTACACGTTATTATAGAAAAAATCTTTATATTGTTAAAGATGTACTATGTCTCTACATTTATTCAGCTCTGTTTTTGTTTCCTTTACTACAGTTTTAAAATTTCTATTATAAGGGTTTTGCATATTATTTCCCAGGTAAATTTCTACATCCTTTTAATTGTTGTTGCAATAATTTTATATTACATTTTTAATTAGTAGTTACTGATTTAGATAGATGCTGAAGAATTAAGTAAGTTGACCTCATGTTCAGAACACTTATTCAATTCTCTCATGAACTTCTAGGTTGTTTATTCTGCTAGGAATTCTATGGAGATCATATCTACAAAATGATAGAGTTTTACACTTTTCTATTATTTTTCTCAAATTTGCCAAAATTTATATTTATTTTATAGGAATCTACAGAATTATCCCTAATCTCCAGTAATTCTTTGAACTGCAGTAATGAAAATTGGACACACTTGTTTTCATCCTGGTCAAAGGTAATGTCTACAATTCATCTTTAAATATGACATTTAATATAATTATATTATATAATTAAATATAACACATTAAGAGAACTTCCTTTGAATTTTCTTAGCATTTTTAAATACATATTGTGAACAGAAATACAATTTTATAACTTATTTCCGTCTTTATATTGTTTGTTTCAATATTAAAAATTTTGTTTTTAATTTTTATTTTTGAGACAAAGACAGGCAGAGTATGAAGCAGGCTCCAGGCCCTGAGCTGTTAGCACAGAGCCCGATGCGGGGCTCGAACTCACAAACCATGAGATCATGACCTAAGCTGAAGTTGGACTCTTAACCTACTGACCCACCCAGGTGCCCGTTTCAATATTTTAAAAAGATAGTGAACTTTGTCAAATTCTTGTTCAGCATCTATTGCTATCATTATATGACTATTCTCACCTATTAATGGGTTGAATTACATTAGCAAATTCTACAAAGTAAAACTATCCTTTCATTCTTATGATAAACTTTATTTGATCATAAAGTACTTTTCAATACACTTCAGATTTAGTAAACCAATCAATGATATGCTCAAATGGGATTATTTCCATAATATGTATGGTGGAAACCAGGAAGACAGGTGTCAACCACCCCCTTAATCCACAGCAGGCTAGCCAACTCCCCTCCAAGCAGCACTTGCACTCATTACTGTTGGCTTAGAACCCACCTCCAGCTCATTGGAAAAAAAAAAAAAAAAAGTAGAGAAGCTTAGAAAAGTCAGAGACCTAGGAGATCATTTTCTAGGAGAAAACCATCAATTGGTCTCTGAGTGGACAATTTTGTCACCGGGAAGTCGTTGGGAGTATCTGAAGCTTCAAGGAGCCCTGGATTTTTAGGAAAACAATTAACTGGAGCCTGATCAACATCTGTGAAACAAAGGTGAGTAGGTGTGGTAAAGACAGCGCCATGCAGACAGAGCAGGGACAATGCTGGAAACCAGCTACTGTTTCCCCAACAGCTGGGGCAAGGCATGCGTGTTTCTCACAAACCTAATATGGGCTAAATCAAAATAACATTTTGAAGAAAGTTTAAGAAACAGTTTAAGAACATTTTAAGAAATTTTAAATCCTTCCAACAAAAGACCAAGTGACCCCAGCGCTGAACCACCCAATTTCAAAAGACTGTGGAAGAGGACATCACCTGCTTTGTGGGAAATACAGTCACGTTTTCCCCTAGAGGCTTTCAAATGACTTAAAAGTACTCACATAAGACAATGAGTAAAACACAGACACTGATCAGGGCTAGAGAAACTAAAAAGAAGACAATTTAAATCAATCCCAGTGGGGGTCAGGGGGGAATGTTACAATGTAGGTAAATCTATTAGCATTTGACAATTTTTTTTTCTGATCACTCCCAGCTATTAACAACAACTCCCAATTTTTAAGGGTGTAAAAGTCCTTTCCCGCCTAACATCTGAGTATGAACCTCTCACCCAATTCAAAACCTTTCTCATTCTCTCCTCCCCAGTCTCAAACAATCACTAACCTGCAACCCAATTCTTCTATTCTGTCCCATGGAAGAGACAACTTCTGAGACTGCTCGATGACCTTCTGTCACTGGGATTTCCTACCGGTGGATCCTCTCAGAGAAACCAGCCTTCTTCAGAGGATTCACTTCGCCCCGCTGAGCCCCCGTTACAGGAGTCCACAGGCACTGACTCTTGTGTTAGTAACATCCAGGGGGCCTTTCTGACGGGGCTCCTTTCAAAACCGCAAAGCCCGGCGTGTCCAGCTCCTGCGGAGTGCTCTATGTCTGGCCCCGACATCAGTGGGTGTGCAGGTGCCTCTCAGGCTGGCCATCGTTCTTCATGCTCTATCTGTGACTATGAAGCTGTTAGATGTTTCTCACACCTGAGGCAGGTACTCACCCCTGTGTCTACAGCACAGAGCATACAAATCAAGGTTCCTAAGTGCTTCTCCAAAAGCTCTTCTCACTTAGTTTAAGGAGAAAATGTACCCCCATGTCCCTAAAATCTTTGTCCGAGGACATTCCCATTAAAAATGTTCCCGTAATGCATGCTTAGACGCCTTTTACGCACCTGTTAACGAGTGACGCTCTCATGGTGCAGAGTAGTTTGTGAGTAGTTCACAGCCGGTCTAAAATAGCATTTTAGAATATGGTAGCACCTGGCCTCTACCTCATCTCTGTGTTGGTGCTTCTGCTAAAAGAACAAATACCATGTATCAAGTGCCTTCGATATGATTTTTAAAATTGAATTACATAAAATCCCAAAAGCATCAAGATTTAATTATCTTCCAAGCTCTTGCATAATGGAGTTTTATATGCTTTGTATCCATTCTTTTCTATAACCAAGGTATATTAATTGCTTCCTATGAGTCAGGGCCATTCTAAGGACTGGGATCATAGTAGGAAATAAAGCAGAAAGGCTCTATGCTCATGGAAATTACATCAGAGTGAGGCAGATACATATAAATAAATAAACTACTTTATTATAGGCCAGTGCTATGACAAAACTATGCAGGTGAATGACTGGGCAAGAGGCAGCAAAATTTGTGGTTAGGAAAAGGGAAGGTGTTGACAATTTAGCAGAAGTTCTAAAGAAGTGATAGAGTAATAGGGTGAGGCTTGCTTATTCTATGGAGAAACATCCCGGGCAAATGCAAAGCATGCGTTGTCCCTGTTCAAAGAACAGCAGGAAGGCCATTATAACTTTGAACCTAAATGGTTAAGTTAGATGTCAAGTTCTGGAGTCAAAATCTCCTTTCTCTCATGGTCCACTTTCTTGGTGATAAAATTCACTTTTCAATCTATACCTGGAAAGCAAGGTGATATACACTCTTCTTGCCTTTTTTGTTGTTGTTGTTGTGGTTGTCTACTTGATGAAGCTTTCCTAAAAACACTGTCCCCTTCCCAAATGTCCATCTCTAGAAAACTGTGAAACAGTAGAATAAATGAAAAAAACACAGATTGTGCAAGTATTCTGATTTAAGGATGAAACGTTATAGACTCATGCCGATCAAGGTGTTCAGGTACAAATGACCACATTTAAGAGATAAACCATGTAATTTTGATTCTCTTCAATTATTACTCTTTAATTTTCTCTAGGAATGTTTGTAAACATTATTCTTGCTTGATTTGGTAGCCTAATTTTAGTGGATACTATGTTAAAACTTGAATTTTAAAGAAGATTTAGAATGACCTTGGTCTTGCATGGACTCAGTCATTTGAAAAGAGAAAACAAATAATGTCTAACAGAGCGACAATGAGGCATTACCAAATGTCAGGAGAAGGTACTACGGTTACAACATCCACGGTCAGAAAAAGATGGCCTCAAATTCTTTGACTTTCCTCTCATGAGGAGGTCAGGTCTCTGTCTCCTCCTTTCAAATTGGGGCAGGCTCGTGACTGCTTTGAGCCACAGATTACAGAGGAAGCGATTCTATGTAACTTCCAGGACATGGTCCTAAAAGGCATACAGCTTCTATCTGGCTCTCTTGGAAAGCTCGCTGTCTGGATGCTCCCTCTCAGAACACAGCCCTGGGAGCCAGCAACCATGTTGGAAGAATCTGGAGCCTCACAGAGCAAGAACGTAAGGGCCTGGCCGGTAGTCCCTGATGAGCCTTAAGTCAGACTCAGAGGTAGACAAACACGCGGGTGGCTTCGGCCATTTAAGTCTTCCCAGGAGCAGCCCCGGACATGGGGCGGAGACAGCCTGTTCCCAAGATGCCACTTTCACTCCCATCCACAGGTCAAGGCACAAGGAAATGACTGACACGTTATGTCCTCAAGCGTGGGGTGGTTTGTTATGTTGCAGGAGACAACTGAAACGTATCACGGTCATACATTTCAGAATTTTCAGATGGCCTTTATTTCAGATACTCGGCAACTTTAATCCTCACGATCCCTCAGACTGTCAGAGTCTGGGCTAAAATTTTATCTGTTGATCAAAGCTGTCCCTGTACCACTTATTCTGCCTGGGAAAGACGGGGAAGTCTTCACAGAGCACATGCCATTTGTCAATACTATTGAAAAATTGTCCGATCTAGTTCATGTGTCCTCCGGGCCACTGTTCGGGGCCAACACCCAAAAGCCTTTAATATTTTGAAAAGCGCCTCAAAATCATTTTTTTTTCAATTGCATATAACTGGATCTTCAGTTTTGTCATCTGCCTGAACTTGGGACACATTCTGTGTCACTCTGGAGGTAATTTTGCAAGGCAGACCGGTCAGCATTGTGACAGCGGATGATGGAAAGAGGAAGGCTGCCTTCTTTTGTCCCAACAAAGGACAAGAAGGAAGGTGAGAGGGAGACGTGGGCCCGGATTCTGTTGCCTTTCATCTTTACATTATCACCGCCTGTGTCTGCTCCTCAATTAGACCTACCATTCAGGCTGCATCTGCAAAGAAAACGGGTTTGTTTTTGTTTTCTTTTCTGGTGAACCTAATTTTTAAAAAATCATTTAATTGGGCCCGAGGGCTGAGCAATGGGAGTACATAGAGTTTAGGGAAAATAAGACCAATGAGTGAATCAGGACATTTTGTACACTTTAAGCTTTTAGCACAAGAGCTAACTGAGGACACTGTCACATTGTTATTATGACGGATTAGTCACTGCGGGCATGCTTCCAGAAAGAAAAGGAAAGGAAGAAGCAGCTCGGCATTGCACACAAGGAGCTTACTGTCCATTCTCCACAATGACCGTGTGAGATACAAGACAATGTATTCAGGTTATATTCACGTATTATTCGTCTCTTGTTCCTCTATGCAGGCTTCACATTAATCTGTTTATTGTGAATAGGTTTCACGTACCACATTTCTTTCCAGGTTTTCCTACTTGATTTTCTGTCGCCTACCTTCCGTTCGCGTGGCACCAAACCCTGAGCTACTATCTGTTCTGATAAATTCAAATCCCACAAGATCTCTCTCGCCACAGTATCACAACCAATTTTCTCCTTTCAATTAAAGGTCATAGTGTGTTTGAGAAGAGCAAAAAGAACCGCAAGGAGCATATTGACATTGTGTAAATGAGAACGGAACATCAAGGGGTGGGGAGTTAATGAACAAAGGATCGTTGCTTAGTGTCTTAACTGCAGCATTGCGGCATCAGAATAAATTCACCGAAAAGGTGATGCCCCAGAGGACAGTCAGCCGGGCGAGAGGGCACTCACCCCCTGCGGTGGGTTCCCCAACCTCCTCTCCCCATTTCTTTCTATGTAGAGTTGGATTCGTAGGATTTCGACACCCGTTGGAGGGAAAAGAAAGCATTTCTCCCTCTCGTACAGAGATCTAAAGTACTTATAACATATGTGCTGGTATACATTATTCAGCACAACAATCCATATCATGAAGTTGTGTTTGCTCTCTTGTGGGCTGGGAACAAACATGTCAGGAGAAAGGTCACTCTGAAGAACACAGGAGGTATCACACCTGTTGATTCAAAGACTACATGTTACAGGCGTTCCAATAATAAAGGCAGATCTAACTATGTCTTATAATTTAATCACTTTACAATGCAGAACGATAAACACTTATTTCAGAGGAAAAATATGAAAAGTAAATTGCTGGAATACATTTCTACCTTACATACATATGCTTTAGGTAGACTCATGCTTTTGAGAAAGCTCTGCCATGCTGGCATAGTTCCGTGTGCGTGTCTCCCAGGAAGAGGACATAACATATATTTTAATATTTTAAATTTCAATGTTAACTTTTCATTAGCATGTAACTTCAGGGTTTGCTAATAGCTTATAGATTTAGGGTTGTAGAAAAAGAGACACTGGTAGATAGACTAGAAATTCATTATAATATTACCTGCTATGAAAATTATAAAATACATAGAAATCTTACTTTAATACAAACTTAATGCTTAATCCCCCATTAAATGTGAATACTGGCTGTCAGTTATACATCATTACTATCCCTCTAGTCAACAATTAACGATTTTGGTGTTGGTGAGAGATGACATCGTTTGTCTAAGTTTCCTGTTTTAAACAGGCGAAACTTCACATTTTAAATATATGTTAAGTCACTCATGTAAAAGAAAAAAAAGGATACTATTTTTAGCAATTCACCAATAAAGATGCTAATACGCAATGTTAGTGTAAACACACTATAGAAAATCACAAACAGTGCAAAAAAGCTAAAATAATTTTGCAATTTATTTCCACATTTACATAATTTCTACAGATAGCTTTCTTTACCTATAGAAATTAAAGTTTAAGTTAATATGCTTGCATCTCTATGCTGTTATTGTTAATGGCTAATCACATGCATAAATATCCTTTGTTTAAAAGTTTGTTGAGTAACAAATTCAGTCTTCTTATTAACAATGAAAGCTTTGGAATTCTAGATGTATTGGGAATGTACAAACATAACCTCTGTCCTCAAATACCTTATCATTTCCTTCAGGAGGCAAATCTAACACACATGAAATGATTGAAGACAACATAAAATTAGGACAAAGGTGTGTTATTTTAGCTGCAAAAGCTGTAAAAGTTCACAGGCGAAGAGATGGCGGAAGCTAGAATAATTGGAAGCTTTTATGGGGGAAGCTCTCCCATTTGACAATTCACCGTATTGAATGCTTTCAGCTAACCACCTCCTGGTAACAGTGCACCTGAACTTTTACTATAAAAATATAACTGCATTTAGAAATGGAAGCAAGGGAAATGATTCTTTTTAAATTTAGGAAGTGTTTCTTGACAAAAATTTGATTTTCTATGAACAACGTGATTTCACTTACAAATTTTTAAAACACGCCATTCCTCGGAATAGAGGAGAACGAGTAATAAATGAAACACTGATGGGCAAAATTTTTGTGGCATAAAGACCAAATAAAATAACCGGAATCGTACTTGTTAGTTTTACACTCACAAGTTTAGAAAGCAAACTATTCTGGAGGAAGAGATTATCCCTGGAAGAATGAAAAAGAATGCCAAGCCAGAAAACTCTACACTGGCTAGGGAGTAATAAAAGATTTTCTCAAAGAATTCAAAACTGTATCATGGGACAGCAGTTCCCTAATATAAAAAGTATTTGGGAGAAAATGTAGATAATAACTCATTATATGATCACTGAGAGCAAAAACTCAAAATATTACTTTGAATTTACAAACAGTCACAATGGAAATTCAAGCATCTAAGAGCACGTCAGGATGAGAGGAGAGGAAGAACATATCAAAATGTACTCTTTGCCCGCCTTCAAAATTTATAGAGGAGAGATCTTACATTGGCGGGAGAGATGGAGACAATCAAGATAAATTAAATGGAAAAGTTATAATGATCTGTACTGACAGGGGCCAGATAAATGTGCAACAGCTCAAAAGAGAACAAGAGAAAATCTCCTGGGTGATTTTCTGACTTGCCAGTGTTGAACAGACAGTACACGATTAATAAGTGAATATTCCTTAGTTGACTCCACATTCCAACATGAGAATAGTTAATATCCTAGAGCGGCAAAGTGCATGGAATATGTGTGTGTGTGTGTGTGTGTGTGTGTGTGTGTGTATGTACATGTATATACACACACATATATACATACATACATACACACACACACACACACACACACACACAAAATGGGTCATGAAAAAATCAAACAACGTGAGAGAGCACTAGTTACATGCCACTTAGAAGTACAGTTAGAATTTCAAAAACACACTTAATAACTTATGAATACTAATCATTATTTACAGATGTGCATGTGAAGAAAAGAAAGAAGGAAAAAATTTTAGAGCAAAAACTATTGAAATAATCAATAGGATACTATAAAACGTTCAGATGCTGTTCAAGCCTTTTAAGAGGGAATATGAAAAAAACAAGTCGTACAAAATTGTGCACCAAATTACATTTTCTTTGTTATTCCCCAACATGATCTCAGAAACAATAGCTAAGTAAACTTAGCAGTCATAAGTAAATAAGAATCAGATTGAAGCTGGAAAGGATAAATCCAGTGGACTATTTCTGATTTCATAAACTGTGAGGCATTAACAAATTTAAATAAATGGAGGAAAATGTACACATAAATTCAATAAATTACTTAACTGATAACATATTTGAAACATGAATATTTTCCCTTAATTGAGAATAAATGTTTATTTTCCACATGAAAAGCTTGTCAAGGAAAAAGTCAAAATTAAGTAAACCTCTAAAATAAATAGTAAGCATACATCTACATTAATAAAATGGGGCTTTTCTTTAGCTTTTACTTTTCCTTTTGCAGATTTAACATGACAAAGGAAATGACTGGCTTCCAGCTTATTACCTGTGTGGTTGGCAACCGGGATGCATTGGACCCATCTTTCGAAGTGAATAGTTAATATCACTATTCTTAATTTATCTACAAGAAAGGACAGAAAAGCAAAATACCAAAGGAGCCCTGGGGATGACTTCACTAAAAGTGAGGACCCTTTGAGCAAAAGAGCCTCCGAGGTATACTTCAGTCAAAAAGACCATTCGACTGTGACTTTATTAACTCACAACATACAACATGGCAATGGGTACCAGGAGGGCTTTGAGCACAAAGCGACAAGAGCACATTCTCCAAACAGAGGACAGGTGGTTTGTTTTCCATTACCCAAATGCGTTATCTCCAAAGGGAAAAAAGTAATGATCTCTATGGTTTTCTGTGTTCACATTAAGACATACATAGACTTACTATGCTTTTTAAAAAGCCATGGATATATATTTCTCTTGTATCTAAAATGTAGCCAAATATAAATAATACAAAACACATTTGGAAAGGAATCTTAAATGTTTTTCATGTAAAGCAAGTCACAGTTGTCATGCAAGTCACATTTATACTTATACTAACACCTTTGAGTGCAATTTTTCAAAAAGTATACAAATTGGAGTACATTTTAATAAATTCAGTGTCATGTTATTACAGATGATAAAGGAAAAATCAGAAGGAATATTGACTCTAGACAGAAGGACTAAGGCACAGTTGCAAAGGGTTAATTTTTTTTTTCTAATATGTCTCCACTGTCCCAGGGGTCTACCCTGATCTGGGATGGATCCCTAATTCTCCAATGTGTCTACCATGACCTTGAATATCTCCCAAATTCCCTGAAATTCCTACTCTAACACTTTCACTTCCTCCCCAAGGGTGTCTATACCAGCTAGCTCCCTAATTCCCAAGTGTGTATACACTGACTTGTGATTCCTCCCTAACTTCCCAGGTTTGCCAACTATAACGTAGGATGTCTCTCTCATGCGCAGTAGTTTCTAAACTATCCTTGGACATCACCCTAATCTTACAAAATAGGAAAGTCTCTCTAAATCCTCAGGCTTGTCCACACTGACCAGTGCTGGATCTACACTTGCCCAGTTCAATTGCTATCCTTGGATGTCTTTTCAATTTCCCAGGGACATCTTTTCTGATGTAGGATGTCTCTCTAACTCACCTAACCTTCCAAGATTCTACCCTAATCTTGAAAGTCTCCTTAGTTCCTCATGACGGTCTAAATTAAACTGGATGCCTCCTCATCTTCCAAATGTGTCCACCCTGACACTGTATGTATGCATAACTCCCCTGATATGTCTACAGTGACTTGGCATATCTTCCAAATTTCCCAGGTAGTTTTATAATGACTTGGCATGTTAAACGTTCATTCATTTTATTTTAGAAAATATAATTTAAGCCAGAAGCAAATTCATTGGAAACATTAGAAATACCTTAGATGTATATTCTTCATAAAATATTGATAAATTTTCTGTACCAAAGAAAATATTTCAATAATAAGAATTCACAGAAGAATTGAGCCAATTAAGTATACAGAATAGTAAAACTTGAGGATCTCAAAATGAGTATGGCTTATATATGGGTGTACTAAAAAGATAATATGTGTTTGTCCAAATGCATGCTTTGCTAAAAGGAGTTAATTTGTTCTAATGGTTTAAGAAAAAGTTAACATTTTTATTGTCAAACCAGGGGTATGTTAATGTTAGCGAATACTGTATCTCAAAATTCTCTAATGACAGAGAAATGCTAAATACAAAGTAGAACTAAGTCTATGTATCGATGGGGGCATGGGGGGGTTCTGTTGCCAAAATAAATTAATTCTGCTTGCATGGATATCCTAATATAATGCAAATAATTATTCGTTTCTTTAAAAGAAATGCATAGGAAATAGCATTTCAATATTTTTCCAAATAAACCACTTCACTTTGCAAGAAAAGGAACGTCCTTAGGGAAATTTTCAAATAAGGATTAAACTCGGAGACAGATTGCCTCAAAACAGAGATCATCAACTGTACTTGCAAATGAGGCATCAGTGCAGAGCATTTTTGAACATTTCCATGTTAATTACTAGTTAAATTGTACTTATTTGTAATTGTGAAAATCAACACTCTGAAAGTTATGTTTAAAGACTACTGCACGGAGCAATCATTACACTTACCCTGTAACTTAAATCCTCACGTATATGAGCAACTATCTTAAGGTTAAGGTTTCACGTCTCTGGTGCTCATTCCGAGGCTACGGGCACTTAAAAGAATCCAAAACTTGTCACCTACCTCCTCTGTACTTCAGTTACTAACAGTTATATACCAGGTACAAGGAATCAAGTCAATTATCTGCATAATAGTAAATATTTTCCCATTTCGTATCACACAGGGGAAATTAGGCTACTTAGGACTCAATTTTAATTACTTATTCAGACATTCAGTGTCCTGTGGATAGGATTACACGTGAACCGGTTGGACTTTTGGACACTTATTTAAAAGTATCCGGAGGGGCGCCTGGGTGGCCCAGTCAGCTAAGCATCTAACTTTGACTGGGGTCATGATCTCGCCATTCACGAGCTCGAGCCCCTTGTCAGGCTCTGTGCCGACAGCTCGGAGCCTGGAGCCTACTTTGGATTCTGTGTCTCCCTCTCTCTCTGCCCTTCTACTGCTCATGCTCTGTCTCTCTCTCTCTCTCTCTCAAGAATCATTAAATATTAAAAAATATATTTTAAAAAAGAGCCTGGATATCTTCCATTAGGAAGGCAGCAACTGAAAATGCATCATAGTCACATTTCAATTTACTTGGAATTAAAGAAATTTTTTAAGTTTACTTCTGTATTTTGAGACAGACAGAGACAGCACAGATGTGGGAAGGGCAGCGAGAGAGGGAGAGAGAGAATCCCAAGCAAGCTCTGTGCTGCCAGCACAGAGCCCAATGTGGGGTTCGAACTCAGAAAGTCATGAGATCACGACCTGAATGAAACCAAGAGTCGGATGCTTAACCAACTGAGCCACCCAGGAGCCCCCAGTTTACTTGGAATTCAAATGTACATGATATTCCAGGCAAATTTTTGGTGTACAGTTTTATTTTTCATCTACATCCTAATTGTTTGAACTGCAGAAATTGGTAAATTACTGTAATATTCATTAAGGAGTAGGGATTATGTAAAATATGTTATATATATTTGTATTTTATGCAGCATTTAAAAATATGCACATATTTTACACACATAAACCTGATTTGTTTTGAGGTTTTGGGCTCTAAATTACAGAGATGACTGCTAATCTAAGATGTTGAATATATGTTAAAAATAAAGCTATAAGATCATTAAGCTTTCAAGTCAATAATCAGATATACCTTACAGTTTGATAGACAACAATATTTTGTTTTCCTAACACAGAAACCTTCAGGCAGTGACTTCTGCTAATGTTATCTGAATACAACAACCTTAAAAAAAATAACTACTTAGTATTAAAAATTTGTTTCACTCTTTTAAAATTATATCAGTGAAGGGGCACCTGGGTGGCTCAGTGGGTTAAGCATCCAACTCTTGATTTGGCTCAGGTCATGATCTCACAGTTCATGATATTGAGCCCCATGTGCGCGTGCACACTCTCGCTCTCTCTCTCTCTCTCTAAAAAAATAA
Source organism: Panthera uncia (assembly GCF_023721935.1). Lineage (NCBI taxonomy): Eukaryota > Metazoa > Chordata > Mammalia > Carnivora > Felidae > Panthera > Panthera uncia. The sequence continues at coordinate 191,845,217 of NC_064811.1, forward strand.
TAACTGTGATATATTAATGAAATTCAACCTTCCATAGTTGAAGAGAAAAATTTTATTTATATACGTAGAGAGAGAGAGAGGGGAAGAGAGACATTTAAAACGTGTTTTACCATAGTAAATGGACTTTTTAATGATCCATTTAGTAAGGAAAAATTGTTTCCCATCAGAAATTCCACAGATTTCAAAACTGCCTGAAATGCACAACAGTGAAATTAGTCAAGCTCAGGTACTGCCTTTTTTTTAATTATTTTTAGTATCTGCCATTCTTCTGTGAAAGCACATTCATTCATTCTGTCATCTAATTAGCATCATGGCAAGTTATGACAAACCAAATAGTGTAGGCAGGGAATCAAAGATAACATACGTTGTCCACAAAAATAATCCTATTTGTTTGCCTTATTTTTCAGACACATCTCACATTTTATTGACTCAGTCTCTGAAAATCAGACTTAAGTCCAGTTTCATTACCCTGGATTGTTCTGAATAAAATCTGCATTCTTTGGGAAAGTTAGTGATCTGAATATTTGATTACAATAGAAATGGCTTTCTAAATTGGGGAGCTTCTGAAACTTTATTCTTTCTACCTGTATAGTGAAAATACTCCTACATGCTCATTTTAAATTCCCTCTGTATTTTGCTCCAGTTATTTTTAAACCACAACAGTGCTTTGCATTAGAGCAGATCCACCTGGTTTAATAAACACGAGTAAGACTGTCTGTTAACTTTAAGCTATTACCATGACAACTGCCTTTTTCACACAAATGAATAAATGACCTTATGAAATACATTTACGAAACATTACTGGGATAAATTTATGAAACTAAGAGAGCATTTATAATTGTTTAAAAACTAGGAAAAAATAATAGTATACATTTCGGTGTGATCTTATCCCTGATTATTTCCTTGGAACAGATTTTGAGAAGTGGGATTAACCAAAGAAGACTATACAGACATTCTTAAGATTCTTGTGATTTGGGTTGAGAAGTTGAGTACCAGTCTACTCTATAATTTATAACAAATTCTGAAAAAGGTAGGAAAACTTGTTAAAGACTACCATTAATATATCTGCTTTTGAAAGTTGAAATTTGGTTATTTGGATTGAGGAGAGAGGCTCAAATTTATCACTGAAAAATATATTTTCAAGTAAAAAAATAATTTAATATTATAATTATGGAAGTCATCTTTGAACGACAGGAGTTTATATGTAGAAATTTTATAGAGAACTTCTAGACTATTTAGACAAAAAAAAATCCACAGATTTAGAACCAAATCACATCAGGAGTTTAACCTGCATCAAGTGAGCCCTTCACTTTGTATGTACACAGTTGTCATAAGTCATTGTGAGGCTGTTTAATCAACAAACATTTAGTGACTGGTGTTTAAGTGCCAGCGATTGTGCTAGAATGCTGAAGAACGAAGAACGTGATGATGAAGGACACAGAAGACCTCACAGAGCTACAAAGTTACAATCCAGCAGGGAACACAGCCCAGAAAATCAATTACATGTTAATACTGCTCTACAGGAGTATAGCAGGTGCAATGCGATTGAAGGCAAAGAACGGAAAACCTGACCTGAAAGAGGGTCAGGGCTGGGTCTCCACCCAATCATCCCTGATGGCAAAGGTAAAGTCAGCGAGTCCAAGAAGATGAAAAGGGTTTTTTCTTGCTCTTGCTGTTTGTTTGTTATGAAGTAACAGCAAATGCATAAAAAGAAAGACACTGTAAGTTCCATACAGCTAGAGCAGAATTTGGTGATTTCCACTGACCCAGACAACTGAGGTTTATTTTCATAGTTTAGTTGTTTCTAAATGTTCTATTCTGTATTTCTAGTTGTAGAAATTCCCTTGTGTGGAACTATTTAAAAATTTTTGAAATATCTAGGAATTCCATCATACAAACATAAGTGACATTAATATTTCTGTGTATTTCTTTGCATTTTTTTCTTTTCTTAATGTTTATTTATTTTGGAGAGAGAGAGACAGAGCACGAGCAGGGGAGTGGCAGAGAGAGGAGGAGACACAGAATCTGAAGCAGGCTCCAGGCTTCAGCTGTCCGTACAGAGCCCGACATGGGGCTCAAACCCACGCACTGTGAGATCATGACCTGAGCTGAAGTCAGATGTTTAACCAACTGAGCTACCCAGGTGCCCCTGCATTGTATTTTTTAATGGAGCTATGTAATTTTTTAGTTGGAGTTATTGAGTATATATAATTTTAAACCTGTTTTTCTATGTAACATTGCAAATATTTTCCCATATCAATGAATAGTTTAAGTTCTTTTTAAAAATAATATTTTTAGTGACTGCAAATACATCATCATCGTCAAAATGTACCAGAATGTATTTACTCAAGCTCCTATTGTTTTTTTAATTTTTTTTTTAATATTTATTTATTCTTGAGAGAGACAGAGACAGAATGCGAGCGGGGGAGGGGCAGAGAGAGAGGAAGACACAGAATCCGAAGCAGGCTCCAGGCTCTGAGCTGTCAGCACGGAGCCCAATGAGGGGCTGGAACTCACGAACTGCGAGATCATGACCTGAGCCGAAGTCAGATGCTTAACTGACAGAGCCACCCAGGCGCCCCTCAAGCTCCTATCTCTTTTGCAATTAGGAACTTGCTATGAACTAACTGTATCCTCCCAAAATTTATATGTTGAAGTCCTAACACCATTATCATGGTATTTGAAGGTGGGCCTTTGGGAGGCAATTAGGTTTAATGATATCAAGGGTGGATCCCATGAGAGGGATATATAGCGTCATCATAAGAACACAGATCAGAACTCCTTCCCCCTCAGCCATGTGAGAACAAGAAACCAACAAGACACAGCAAGAAATCAACCTTCTGCCCACCTGGGAAAAGGCCCTAGCCAAGAACCAAAACGGCCAGCACCTTGATATTGAACTTCCCACCTCCAGAACTATAAAAAAAAATAGATATCTAAGCCACCTATGGTATTTTGTTACAGCAGCCAAAACTAAGATAGCATTTATAATTTTTTTAAGTTTATTTATTTATTTCGAGTGTGAGAGAGCATGCATGAGCGGGGGAGGGGCACAGAGAGAAGGAAAGAGAGAATCCCAAGCATGCTCTGCATTGTCAGCCCAGAGCCCCATGTGAGGCTCTAACTCATGGAACTGTGAGATCATGACCTGAGCAGAAATCAAGAGTTGGACACTTAACTGACTGAGCCACCCAGGTGCCCCATTTATAATTTTTTTAAGCAGAAAAAATATTAATATACATTTATGTGTAATATTATTCCAGATTACTTCCTTTGGGTACATTTTGAGAAGTGGGATTACTGGAGAAGAGTATACAAATAGTTTTAAGGGTCTTGATGTAAATTTCCAAACCAATTCTAGAAAGAATACATTCCTACCAATAGCATATGACGAATTCCATCTCCTATGCATCTTTTATTGTCATATTATCTTTTCATTAGGTGGATAATTTTTTTATCTTGGTCTAACTTTTCATTTCAAATATGCAAAATAAATCTAAAGGCTCTTAGTCACATTATATGTAGAAATAATTCTAATTAAACTATTATGGTAGCATATACTCATGGCTAACAAAGTTAAGATTTTTTAAACCTGGGATTGAAAACTTTGGTTTTTCAAAATAAGAAGATTATAACAGGTATAGCTTTCCTCATTAATTGAAATTTTGAACACTCCTTATCAAGTGACTATTATTCACAGGCTCATAAGGGAACATAAGGAGGAAAGACAGGGTCTGTGTTTCCCTCCCCTGCTCACACTCTGTCTCTGTCTCTGTCTCTGCCTCTGTCTCTCTCTCTCTCTCTCTCAAAAATAAATAAATATTAAGAAATTTTTTTCTAAAAAAAGAGGAACAAAAGAACTTATAGAGAATTAAATTCACCTTGACTCCTTGAGTTTTTCATCCACATTTTTTTCCCTTATGTCAAGACTACATAATATGAAACTTCCCTTAGAATTCACAATACCTCTGTACATTTTGTCATGCTTCTGCATAACCCATAACAGGATGTTCTTAAGTTGAGCATTTTTTACCTAAGACCCTAAAAAGAACTTTAAATAAAATCCCAAACTACAGCGTTGAACCCCTTGACCAACCACTGGCGAGTTGTATTTTCCACTAAGATCAAAATTAATAGTATTTGCCACTAAGCTCTCCACCTTTCAGAAGATTCAGAGATGGTATGGACAATGTGTGACACCAGAATGAAGTCAGAGCTGACATTCACTGTAGCTAAGAAAATCACAAAATGCATGCCTCTGTTTTCTGTAGACAGGAACAGTTTCCATTTACTCAGAAGTTCCTACGTAGGTACAGGACTCTATGCAGTTCTGGATTAACATCAATTTCTGGATCCTTAATTACGATCCTATAAAACATATATACATATAATCAAAGATTCTGTGTAATATATATATATACAAAGATTGTTAAATGCACGCTCCTGAGAATGATTAAATTCGCTTTTGCAAGAGACAAACATTAAACATTAGAAGTAGACTTCCTGTCCACCTGAAATCCAACACTGCCATCTGAAACACGTGCTTCCAAAGGCACAAGAGAAGACAGTGATTTGGGGAGACACATCCACTCCTACCTACCTCGGCTGGAAGTGACATGTCTTTTGTGCTCAGAGTTCATTAGCCAGGACAGCACGGAAGGCCAGGCAATGGAGAGGAGCTGAAGGGAAGAGTGATGTGCCCTGCCACCAACCCTAACCAAAGGTTATGAAAATCTGTAATGCAGAAAGAGTTAACAGAGGTCAGATGTCTACTATGAAATCTGGATTGAATGTGTCCTCGACTTTGCATTAGACAGTGTGGGGAAACAGAAGACATTTTAAACATATTCCCTACCCACAAGAATTCTAAAATTCATAATATGGTTAAGGAGTTGACGAAAAAATGTATGAATAATTTAAGGGCTATTTTTTTTTTTTCAGTACAAAACCTGAAAACTTTAGAATCGAAGGAGGAGATCCATGAATAATAAGGGTAGGCTTCATAAAAAAAGGTAGGGCAGGAGTTTGTCCCTAAAGGACAGCAGAGTGGGATTTATATAGGAGCAGGAAAAAGAAAGCACATTTGAGGCAAGATGATGGGCTCCAGGGAGAGCCAAGGTGAGAATGAGCATGACAGCTTCAGAGAACCTTACGGAAATGGGCCTAATTAGAGAGTACATTTTGAGAAATGGTGGAAGATAAAATTAAACAGACAGAGCAGAGAATCTTGGAAACCCCACAGAGGAACTTAGAACTGATACAGTAGAAAAGCGGGAAACATATAAAATCCTTGAGCAAAAGGCTGAGATGTATTTGTTTAAGCATTGCACTTCACCCTTTTCCATGAGGACACGAAGTAGCTTAGAAAATGAGGCGTCAAGGAATAAAAGCGAGCAAAGTCTGCTTTGAATTTAAGGGACTTAATGAACTTAATGAAACAGAAGGAAGAGATGCTGGCCTACACAGTACTCGAAACAACAGCTGGGCAGCGATTACTCGTCTGTGCAATGAGTCTAGCTCTTAATTTTCTTACTTAAAACAAAAAAGGTTAAGTAGATTAGGTTAAATAATGTGTACTGATTGGGCCAAAAGGAAATCACCTTCACCCGTGTGTCATGATACAAGGAGGGTTTCAGGAACACTTGACGGGCAGCGGTCTGCAAGGTGAGTCCAGGGACTGGCAGGAGAAGGAAGGAAGGAGGAACACCATCGGCACAAGGGCCCCTGAGCCATTTTGGGCAACAAACACGCCAATGACCAAAGTAATATGGCTGCTGTAGTAGAAAGTGCTTTGTGTGAGTCTATCTTGGGAATCCCTAAATATTCTCTGAGAAGTGTTAGTAAACGAGGGTGGGCACAGTCTCGAGTTTTCACAAATTAAAAGAGACATCACTGAAACCCAAGCCAAGAGCCACACGCAGAGCTCAACACCGACACTCCCATGAACGTAATTAGACTCCCTTTCCCTTCGACTCGTCCCTTTTATTTCCGCCAAGGAGCATAATGCTGATGCTGCTCAAGCTGCACACGTGCTAGCATTGATTATTTAGACAAGATAAGGAGATGGCTTATGAATAATTTAACTCACCATGACTAATGGTATTGCTTTGGGAACACCCAAACCCCAGTCAGAAAAATCGCACCATCTTAAAGCTCTAAGAAACCTCTGGCGATCATTCACAGCACCTTCTCTCCTTCGTGTAATGCACATCTAAATTATTATGATGACTACTATTTTAAAGTCTTTTGGAACAGAAGACAGTATATTCTATAATTGATAGATAGCCTTAGACAAAGTAATATATATCTAGTTTACAGGCTGTCGGTTTTAAAGAGAAAGATAACTGAAAGCTTATTGTCTGTACTAAAGAATAAGAAAACCAATACAAAAAAAATGTTTTACAATGCACTAGCGAGGTAACAACTCTCATTCTTAAGATTTTAAAACAATTTAGTTGAGGAAAATTAAGATAACATTAAGATAAATTTTCTAACTCTCCTCTTTGAAGCCTGCCCTGTTCTTTTTTCAAATGCCTAAAACGCTGTTATAGATGTTCTTGTGTGACCACTAAGAAAAAGTGTGGCCACTTTTTGTTTTACAAAAGCGTGCTGTTAAAAAAATATACATTTTATTATTAGAGGGTAATGACAACTGGTTTGATCTCATTTAATACTAACTCCTAGGTAATATAGAGAAAATCAAATTTTAAGCCAAATTCAAGAAAATATGAAGAACTAATAATTAGAGTGAAATGTCAACATGGTAAATCAGTGGCCTTTAAGTCACATCCATCATTTTTTATTATTTCTAGGTAATAAGTAAACCAACATTGTTCAGTCACAGATATTTACAGATACTCTCACTGTGCAGATGATACAGTTTTGTACCTTGCATTAACATGGGACAATCCTCTAAGCCACTGGCTTAGACAACAGACTGTGGGTCTCAAAACTTACTTAACACATTAGGACATGTTTGGGGCTTCTTTGAAAGAAAAGGTACCAATCTGTCCATTCTAACATCCACAGGTCTTGATGCAGAAGGAATTTATAAACTTGACCGACCACTGTACAAAAGGCTACTCTACAACGAAAACAGAGAAAAAAAAAAAAAAAGGTTGAATTTGATGAAGTATACGCATGACCAAAAAGCCACATTTCCTGGGGCTTCTGAGTGGCTCACTCAGTTAAGGATCCAACTCATGACCTGGGGCTCAGGTCATGATCTCAAGCTCCATGCTGGTCATGGAGCCCACTTAAGATTCTCTCTCTTCCTCTCCTTCTGCCCCTCCCCTGCTCACGCACACACATGCACACACACACACACACACACACACACACTTTCTCTCTCCAGCAAAATTAATAAACATTTAAAAAGTAGATAAATAAATGCCATGTTTCCTTTCAATCAAATAATAATATCTAGCAATCTTTTGAGAATCTCCAAACAACAGGCTGATTCTTTTACTGTCAAATTACATTAAAAATAACAACCTACAAAGTTTTTTAACTCTTTTTTATATGGTCTTTCTTTGTTTGCTTGCTTCATTTGTTCATCAGTTTTGCTCATTTATTTTAAATAAAATCTCCTTAGGGGCACCTGGGTGGTTCAGTCAGTCAAGCGTCCAACTTCAGCTCAGGTCATGATCCCACGGTTCGTGGGCTAGACCAGGCTCAGAGCCTGGAGCCTGCTTCAGATTCCGTGTCTCCCTCTCTCTCTGCCCCTTCCCCGCTCACGTTCTCTCTCTCAAAAATAAATAAGCATTAAAAATAAATAAGCAAATAAGACAAAATAAAACAAAATAAAATATTTTTTTAAAGGGAGACAATGAAAAATACAATGAAAAAGACCACTTAGAGAAATGGTTATATGGATAATTTTGAAAACATTAATCTGTAGCTTGAAATCTTTGAAAGCACACTGCAATATTGACCTATATGTGTGAAAAAGAAACATTATTGACAATCAAGTTAATATGTATTTAGGTATTTTTGAACCGGCCCAAGAACTTATGACAGCTTCTTTGTAAACATCACGATCTAAACAATTTTCTAAACATATACCACCCTTTTCATCATGTAAGGATTATGAATGTAAAAGACCTAGTAAAAAGTTTAAATAAGCAAATAGTTTATTCAAAAAGTAAACTCCAGAAAATTTCAAGGCAGGTGGTACAACTTTCTGTTCTTATTTTATAAACTGACAAAATTTCAAATACCCCAACTTCAGGTCAATTTAATTTGTTAACAACCCACCTAAACTGAAAAGATCATACTGACTTTTCTACAATTTACTAATGGCTAAAATAGTGTCACTTTTAATGTTGAAAAAAAATTCTAGGGGGTCTCGGGATATGGACACAGAACAAAACAAGTTTACGATTCAGCTTCCATTTGTCAGAATAGCTAACATTACTCTCGTATCTCTGTGCTGCCAGAATGACATAATAAATCATTAAACTTTAATCAAATGGCAATTTTGTTGGGGCTAAAGTTCAATTCTCCACGGTGTAAGCAAAGAAGCTCCCTTCCAAAGAGGCAGTTTGGCCAAGGCCTGTAAAACACCAACGCTTCTCTCAAAGCAGTTAGCAATAAATTTATTTGTAAAACTAATTTTTCATGTATTTATTTCACATGCAATAAGGGAGTGTATGTGGATATATAGTCACGATAAATGTATGTACATCATTAGTGATAACTGCTATGTATACGTGAATGCATATGAGTATATTATTGGTCATATTTCGATGTTAAGTTCTTAACAGGAGTATACTATACACACCGTATTTACTACAGGCATCTTGCAGAAACAGGTAAGCCTCAGTCTCATGGCTGAGAACCACGGCCTCTGATAATAAATATAGCAGATATATTGGTACAGTTGTATATGTCACAAGGCACCTATATTTCTGCTAGCTGTAGTTTCATGAATTCCAGTTTTGCTTTGTAGAATATAGAGAAGGCATGATATAGACACACATTTTTAAAACTTACAAGTACTACAGTCCCACAGAAATAATGTAACTTGTCAATATTTTTTCTAAGAATAGGCACCACTGTCTTTGATGCTTTAATAAAACAGATATTTTTCAACTAATCTCTTCTCTCTGCCAGCCCTTCTCCCCATAATGTATCCAATAAAACCTGGCATTTCTGTGCAGATCGTACATTATGCAGAAGATAACAGATGAGCATATCAGCTGTTTTACAAGTGCAAGGATAAACGTATTGATAAAACTGTAAGACATGAACCAACCTGACTTTCATCAGTAACATCTGACTCAATCAGTTTTGACCAGTTACCTGTTTGGAGTACTCCTCAAGGCGCAGTAAAACAAATGACTTTGTAACATTAAGAAAATGGGCGCTGGTGAAAAGGCTCAGAAATTTTCTTTTCCATAAACTTAGAAAAGGCTTGCTTTAAATTTAGTGTTGTAACCTCCTGTGTGAGTATCTTACCACCCGTTCTCTAATAACGTCTGCACCAAAGTGTACTCACTATGCCATCTTCAGGACATTTTTAGAAAACATCTCTACGAAGGAAGTGAGAATAGACCACTTTGATGGGTTTTTTATTATGTTAAAAATATAGAAAGTTTTGTATATGTATTCATTATAAAATGTGTTGGCTGAAATTCTATTACAAAGCAAAATAATGCACACTTTCATTCATGTTGGAATATAAACATGAAAAATTTTGCATGTAAATATATACATATATACATTTTTAAGTACTTAACAGTTTCCAAAGGGCTTATATATGATCTTATTTCATATTTATAGCATTCCTGTAAGATGAGTAGAACAGGAATTAGTATCATCTTTTTCACAAACGAGAAACACAGACATACAGACTTTGTCCAAAGCTTGAGTCATCGAACCATATAGCCATGATTCAAGCCTACACCTTTGCACTCCAACAAAATTATTTCCACTAGCAAACTAATTATTACCTTTGTAATCAATGAAGAAAATTAAATGTAACTCCTAATTTTTCTCGGTCAATACCTTCTTAAAGTATCTATACTGAAAGTTGGAATAATTCTTGGCTATAATGATCACGTATCAGAGAATCAGACACGTATATAGAGCTCAACTGTTTCATCATTTCTGGACTTTATTTCACTCAGCAACCTACAGTAAATCAAGGATGTACTTCACTAATAGAAAATTACAGTAGAATTATACAAACCCATCCAAATATGTAAAATAAATGGTCTATGTGATAAACCTGAATATGCAAATACAAATTTGCTGTTCTTATATCTCTAAGATGTCCCAGAGAAAACCCACAAGATGTCATACCCACTGTCATTTTGGATGACCATGTTTCCTGGTTTGTTTGGAATGGTGGTAATTACCTGGTGAAGCACATGTTTGCATTCAAACGTGTGCTCATTCGGACAACATATTAAATGACCAACCGAAGATGGTGTGTGAAGGAGAGTGGCCCACCTGATCCAATGGGAGTAACTGCAACCTGAACGGGGACAGTGAGGTAAGTACGACAGCACAAGGAAACGCTTCCCAATTTTCAAAATCCACTTATTTCATATACAACCTGGACAGCACAGTAGACTTAGGATCAGAAGACACATGTTCCAATTCTAGCCTTGTCTTTTGTGAAGCTAGTGAATTTGTGTGTATATCTCCGAAATTCTCTAAGCCTCAATTTCTTATAAAGGACAATACCTCCTCCCCGTGGTTTGTGCAAGGACTAAATTAGACGGCCACGTGAAATCAACTAGAACTCCGCCTGGCAGCCAGGACTTTATGAATGAATGTTCATTATAAATCTTTAAGTCTCCGAGGAGATGTCCTAGACATGAATGATAATCAAACAGATGCATTTACTGAGTGAATTTTAAGGGACAGGGAAGGCATTACCTTTACAAGAGGAGATCTTTTTTTAAGAAATTATCGGTTCTAACAAATAAACCAACCACATATGGGTTTCCCTAGTACAAAAGAAATACCAAAAACCCACTACATGCCAGTTGGCTTAGGGCATCGCTGATTCATGGACTTTTCTAATGAAAATATCTCTTCCGAGGGATAAAGTTCCTAGACGTATGCGTTGTAAGTCTAACTTGAAATCCAGAAGGAAGCTATGACTCGCCCTAAAAACAAACAAATCGTATATGTTATACAAATCACTGTACATATATACGTACAAGTTATACATACATATGTAATATACACATATGTAAAACTAAACATACAATTTCAAGAAGTTTGTGAAAAACTCTAAAGCCTCTATCATAGGTTTTTAGTCAAGAATGTCTAAACGGGGGTAGTGGCACATGCTCTTTGTTGACCCCACAAGACACATATTATTATCGATATTAAACAACAGAAATGACTGTTTAATGAAGCAATACTTAGCCGTACCACATAGCGGTGTATCCTGGCATTTTCTACCCTATTCCATCCGGGACTGTTCCATTCCATTCTATTCTACACTGTACTGTTCCAATTAAAACAAACAAACAAAAAAGGCTGATTTAGCCAACCGTATTGATTTCAGATTTCACGCTCAAGATTGAACATTGCTGCAGGGTGTGACAGGAGCAGGAGACCACGCAAGGCAGGATAACACCAGCTGGCCACCACTGACCTAAAGGAGAGCGCCTTGGAGGGAAAAAAGTGTAGGACAGAACCCCTGGCTCAAAGGACCTGGGGAAAACAAAGCCTTATGGCCTCCTCCTGTTTGCACATAGACCTCTGGCACAGGTTGGGGATCCCCTACAAAGCCACTTTTGCTTTTATTGTAAGTAGACTACTTACTCTACGTTTGCATAAAAATGATGGGTGGATGGGAGAAACAGGAGACCTGGACAGCTCTATAGTTCCTTGAAATAAACCATCCTGATACTCTGCTTTTAAGGAGAAATCTTTTCGTAGCAAAAACTCCCAAATAAAATAAGTGGGAAGTGAAAATGGATTCAACAGGAGATTTATGCATTTATTTATACTGACCTGATCTCCAAAAGGATTTGGGAGGACTTCAACAGGAATTAAGAACGTGTTTTTTTCAAATTAATTTGGAATTAAGAGCGTAAGTAATGAAATACTTAAGAATCGTCTAACAGTTGGTTCAATGATAATATTCAGGGAGGCACAAGAATAATGCATTGCTGAATCCACAGTATTTAGACTCAGCCAAGCAGGCTCTAGCTGTGATGAGGGCAACCCGGACCATCTCAGTTAACAGTTCGCATGAAAGCCACAGTTGGGGTGATCCTTGCTGCCACTGTTTTGAATGAAGAGAAGGCTAATCCCGTGGAAAGGGTCCACAGAAATACTCAGAGTTAGATTCATATTTCAATTTAGAAACAGAGACCGGGAAACATTCATTGATTCTAGAGTGTGCGAGCGAGAAGAGGGAACTGACAATAAAGCACATGACAAGTAAGCAAAGTGTGCCATCGATTGAAAGGCGGTCGATGTTGCAAGAGAAAAATAGAGCAAGGGAAGGAAGAGCAGGAAAGCAAGGCTGGGGAGAGCACAGGTGGCATCAGTGAAACGGTGCGGGGACGGGACAAAAAAGGTTTAAAACAGATGCAGAGAAAACAGGCTTTTCAGAAGTCCTGCCACCCAGACGATTTAGATGTCCTTATGTCATCAACCCAGCTGCCCAGGGTCTATAGCAAATTATAGCTTGTGGTGAGTTTTCAATAAATGAGCTTATTTACTTTGTTTAAAAAAACAACAACTGTGAAGGTCTCAATTTTGTCAAAAGCAAACTCCAATAAGCATTATCTTAATGTATCAAATGAAAGGATGAGTTAGAAAGCAATTTGAGAGCTTTATGAATGTTATTTTGGGGAAGAACACGAATACCATTTTCTGATAACCTATGGTGCCCAAACATGATGGAAGCAAATGACACTTCATTACAAGCTATGGAAGGCCTCATTATTATTAAATCTTGTGTATCTTGGTGACACGAGCTAGTCACTAGGAAGTGGTTTAAATACACGTCTAGAGATAAAACATCGAAGTGTATCCTAGCTTTGAATCGGAAAACTCAGTAGGTTTCGACCGCCAGCTGTACCACAGTTACAAAACACTTCTGAAGGAATAGATCATTCCTCAGACATCAAATAATTTGAATTAATAACCGATATCATTTGATTGTATGTATTCGCTACTAATCTTTTGTCTTATACAAGCAAATATGATGGTTTGAAGTTGCTCACAAATTGTCACCTAAAAAACACAGAGGACATTGTTTCACGGCTGACATCCATAATTCTCAAAAATGTTCCCGATAGCCTCTATAGTAAGAGGTGCTAGTATATCATATATCACAAATACTACAGTCTAGGGGAAAAGACATAAAGAACTGCTCACGTAAGAGGTGAGTTTGAAAGCATGAGAGAGAGAATACACAGTGTGCATGTGCACATATATGAGTGGGGACCCACGGTACGGACCTACTGATTAAATACATAGCAATTAATCATTATGTTCCTTTTTTAAACCATTTTCACTTGACCCACTGTAGCAGATTAGTTTTCTTACACTTAGAGCCCTGGCAGTTTACATGAATATACGTCTGCAACACCTCTACAACTAAACATGATTTTCCTTGCAACGTATCTTTTACTTGGTTGCTGCCCTTGAGAGTTCTTGTTATACACAAATTCACAGTTGTAGTCTTGAGACCTCAGCTCAGCCTTCTTCTCACTGTTGACGTCTCAGCGATCTCCCAGAGCTTTAGAATTATAGTTTCTACCATTTATTCTAAGGCTTGTTCTTGGGCTTCTCCTTGAGCACGAGAAAGCGATCTTGCATACCATACACTCTGAGGAAACACTGAAACCCTTGGACGCTGTTGCGAATGCAAAATGGTTCAGCTGCTATAGAAACCAGATGGAGTTTCCACAAGACATTAAGAATAGAACTACCATATGATCCTGCAACCCCACTTCTTTGTGTTTTTACAAAAGAATTGAAATCAGGATCTCAAAGAGACATTTGCACTCCCATACTTATTGCAGAGAAGGAAGAGAAGGAAATCCTGGAACATGCAAAAACACGGGTGAACCTTGAGGCCATTATGCTAAGTGAAATAAGCCATTCACAGAAACAGAGATACTTCACGGCTCCACTTATGCGAGTTTTCCAAAATAGATTGATAGAATCAAAGAATGAAATGCTGGTTGCCAGGGGAAATGGGAAGTAACTAATCGACAGCCAGAGTTTCAACTGAGCAAGGTAGGTTCCAGAGATGTGCCATACTGCATTGTACCTAGAATCAACAATAATGTATTGGACAAGTGAAAATTTAAGAGGGTAGATCTCATGTTCACTGTTTTTTTACCATAATAAAAATAAAAATTTTAAGGAATTCTATTACTTCATATGTTCTACTCTTGTTTAAAAGAAATCTAAATTTTAAAAGCAAAAACGAAACTCCTAAAAGGTAGCATAGTAGACAGATTTGTATGAATGAGATAGACTTCTTTCTCCAGAGCGTCAAATACTTGATAAGAGAGCACTGTAAAATAATCAGTGGTTAGCTTCAGAATTCCTTTAGAAAAAGTCTCAAGGTTATAATCTATTTCATTAAGGCTTCATGTTTTATGTGGGTGACTTGGAAGTATCATATTATGGAGCAGGGCCCCCCAGCCACCCCCGGGTGTAGCACTATAGGTAATGGATTCTATTTATCCTGTTTTCCTCACCGAAAAGGAACACATGTGTTTTAACATATGCAAATGGGGACTAATTGATTTTTTTTAAGTATGTCTCCTACTAGAGTTCAGATACTGAGAAACTAATTGTGTGGAATTTTCAGTGGCTGATGAATAAATCAAGTTCTATTCCAATGAGACAAACTTCCCATCCCCAAGGAGCACAATCTCTCTCTTCATCTCTCTCTCCCTGTCTCCCTTCTCTCCCATCTCCCCCAAAATTTCCAATAGTAAAGACTAAAGGGAACCCCTTTTAGCTTCGATGATACTACACCTGAATGGTCCCAGAGTCACTTTCCTAACTGTGATGTTTGATGAATATGATTCCTCCCTGCAAAAGAGTCAATGATATAATGAAAAAAAAAGACACGTTTGTTCGGTATGGAAATACATATTAAGAGTTGCTTAAGAACAACTGAGAAATAGATTACTTATATATTCGAAAGATGCTGAGGCAATCAAATTGGAACCGAATTTAATTGAGTTATTGATTCGAAAAGCAATTCTGTATCAGGAACTGTCATTACTCAAAAACTAATTTTATGCTTTTAAGGAACTTCTACCATTTTCCTTCGTAAGATGTTGAAGGCTAGGAAAGGCAGAAATGAACTGTCACCACTACGGAGAGCATATTTGTTCAAACAATGTTTTGTTACATGTGATAAAAGGCTGTAGCTGAAGAGATTTTTATTAACTTCAAAAAGTGTCACTTTTTCCTAACAAAGACACCAGCACCACCAATTAGTTCTTCCAAATATAGTCAACGTGCTACGAGGGAGTTCTCTAAGTGTGTAAGCAATGATGATGGTAACCAGTGGGGCACATAGTTAAGAAGCCTGCCTTGGAATACTTACCAGGCAGGTTTCCGACATCGGGGGTTTAGAGTCTGGATAACAAGCCTGACAGGACAGCAGATCATGGTCTATAGATTATTTACTCAGCATGTGATCACTAGCTTTAGCAAAAGAGGAAAAAAAAGCAAAAGTTTGAAGTTTCGCTAAAGTTGAGAAGAGAAAGTGGGCCAAAGAGCTCTTCCTGCTGTCAAAAAAGCAAAGCATGCTGCTTCGGCTGTGGCAAAGGCTTAGCGCCTGTGGGGCTGGTCGGAAGATCTGAAGTCTTTTGAACGGCAAATGGCCCTGAGCAGTCTTCCACATATTCGCCTCCCCAACTGAAAGCCGGAGAACGATTAATATCGGGCATTTTTCTAACAATATGATGTGCTTGCAAAGTCAAAGCTCTCTGGCAGGCAGAGCTAGTGGAGTAACCCTACGTGCGGTTCACCGTCCGAGGGCTGTCACCAACCACAGGGGCGAGGGAGCAGAGAAACGGTCATTTCCTCCCGATCACAGGTTTTCAAAGAAAAGGGGGATGGGGAGCCCATTCTTCCAGAGGCCTTTGTCAGAGAAACCAAGAGAAAACCCTCCGTTGAAACACATCTGGTACAAAAGAAATTCATTCAGGTCGTTTTGGAAACAAAGATCCTGAGTTTGTTACGGCATCTAATGAAACGGTTTTGCACGTGGCCGTGCCGTTAACTGAACTTGAGAATTTAAAAAAGCCCTTAAAATTATAGGCCCATCCCCATTATTAAATGATCATGGTTAAGTCTGCCTTCATTATAAAATACGGAAATACGGTGCCAAGACTCAAATAATCTGAAACTCTTACAAAGTAGAACCAAACGTCGCACAGAACAGTTAACGCAGACATTTGAGAAGCCACGTAGGCTTCGACTTTTGTGTTTCTGAACTTTTCAACCATGGTCCCAATGCTACATTTTTATCGTACAGAAGTACGGAAATATTCACAGTAGTGGTGTTATTAAATGTTCACAGCATTATTTCCCTAGATCCCTTCGATGCTGCCGTTCTAAAGGTCATGCCACTCCCCCAGATGCATATTGCTAAAATTTCCGCATTCGCTTTGTATGCTGAAAGAATAAAAGAACAAAAGGATAAAACGCAAAAATAAATAAATAAACCCTGAGTCCAACGTTAGGACCGCTTAAGCGTGCACTAATCCTTACCTTTTTTTTCCCCACCATGTGAACAGAAAATGGCTGCTTTTATATTCACCTGCCAGAATGGCAATGCCGTTCTCAAGCACCATGTAAAATCCAACAATTGCATCCAACTGGTGATCTACACACACACACACACACACACACACGCACACATTTTTAAAGTATGGCTGAAGATTCTCCAGAAATACCAGGATCTGTCCTAAGTAATGGTTATAACAGATTAACAATAGTGTCAGAGTATTAAGTACCACAGATATGATATGTATCTAGGGTGCCTAGGCATGTGAATAATGTCACGAAGGGACATGCTATGAATGAAACTGTCAACATTAAATTCCCATTATGCTCAAATACACTACCGTTATTTTTAAACCAACGTTTGCTTGTGTGTGTATATATGTATATACACATATATGAACATATACATATATGTGAACGCATACATGTACGTATATATATTTATATATACTAGAGGATATATTCACATCCACTGTCCTACGTCATCTGGGTTCTTCTAAATTAATTAAAGAAGGCCATTAGACCCACGTGGCTCTGATACCATGGCAGCCAATGTAAGCAAACCCAAATGTAAGCCCCATAAAAGCCTCGGGGTTACAAAATCAAAACTTGAAGGAAAACCAATTACAAGCAGCCAAGTAGGTTTTAAGTGATAGCTGATCAATGATTTTCTTACTTTGCTTCTCCCCTGTCTCTGTAGAAAGGTCTCCCCACACTCCTGTTGCTGGAGCATTCCCAATCACTTTTGGTTTGGCACTGATCGATGTGAATGGATTTTCTTTTTGCTCAAATACATTCTTAACATTTTTAATATGCCTCCGTTTACCTTTTAATGGTTCTGGCATCAAAAAAGGAGACAGCAAAGGAGACACCCGTCGCTCAGGCCCCAGCAGCAACAAGCAAACGGAAGCGAGTATGAGCTGGGCTACTTGAGCTTGCTGCTTTCCTGCTGGGTCCGGGGGTCATGGGTAGGTCCCTCTCACACCCTAGCTCTGCAGATTTCCCATTATGAGCTGCTAATTGGGAGTCACCTAGAACAAGGACTGCCCTGGAACCTCCTTGGAAGGGACCACACCAGGTTCTCCTCACTACCCTCGGGGCAGCCAAACCAGGGATGTGAACCTTGAGTCCCATCCCACACTTGAAAAGGGGCTGCTTGAGACTCTTAGAACTGCACCCCAGCTGGAGAGACATCATTAAAATGGAAGCAGATGGAATCTTGGGGTGGACAGCTCTCCCAGGATCATGGATCGAGAGCTTCATCGCAAATAAGAAAACGTTATTCCTTCTGCCTTCTTGCTACTTACTTTTGTTTCTGTTAATGCACAGGAAGCTGATGCTCCTTAACTCTGGTAACTATTGTTGAATCTACCGCTGAGGCCACAGCTACACAACAAAAGTCCCTTGACTTTCTTGCTAAGATGGTTTTAGATAACAGAATTGCTTTAGGTCACTTACGGGCTAAATGAGGAGTCTGTGCCATTGCAAATATCCCCCACCGTACCTTGATCAACCCTTCTGATATTATAGCAAATATAAGAAATTTTTTAAAAAAGCCATTTGGCTAAAAAATGTTGATGCCCCTTTAGGAACATTCGTTGATTTCTTTGATACAAAGTGCTTGGCTCATAGGGCTCTGGCTAAGGAGTATACTCCAGTCTCGCGGTGTTACCCTCCTCGTGGTTCTCCCTGGTATGCCACGATCTCTCCAAGGTCTCACATGCATGTTCACAGCCATCAGCAGCACATCATGTGATGTCCCTGTGCTCAGAGAAAGAGATATGAGATGAACAGCAAAAAATTCTTTCCTGGTTCTGCATTTTCACAACGAGACCAGAGCAACTTAATTCTGATGGTGACAGAGAGTGGCACTAATACCAATACACGGTGGATCTTCCATGTAGGACAGGACGACCAGAAGGGGGCAACTGTTAAATTAGTTCAACAAGGAGGCCATTAGAGTGATGCGGCAGCCTGCCTGAGCAAGCCAAAATCTAAGCCTGCGAATGCCCCAGTTTTATGAAGTCAACATGCTAAGAACAACCAATCACAAACACCCAAGTAGGCCCTGAGTTATAGCCAGGTAATTTCCTCACTTTCCTTCCGTGTTTTCTCTGTCCAAGTCTCTCCCTGAGCTTCTATCAGCATCCTGCTCCTAACCACTTCCAGTATGGCATTGCCCAATTTGAATTGGGTTTTGCTCAAATTGCTTCCTAAAAATGTTAATATGTCTCCGCTTCTCTTTTAACTGTATACAGTACATGCTGTAATTCTCCAGCTTTACAGAGCAAATAATGCAGTTTTCAGCTTAACTTTTCCTGTCTTGTCTGATTTGCAAGTCCATTAATTTGCTCAGAAAATATTTGAACAGCTAAGCATACTCCAAGAATCGCAGAGATCCTCTTTAAGCCATTTGATTAGAATACTAGAGGAAATGAAGGACTTAAAACAAAAAGGAAGGATCACAGGAACTGAACCAAATTTGGGGCAATGTGGGGCGGTTTTTAGTTCACTTAATATTCCTGAGATGGATCACACTTACACAGAAAAACAGTGAACTTAAACTCTTTTCTTCAAAACTGAAAAGTCATATCCTCAAACCAATTCCCTCCTCTGCTCAAAGTCTGTCAGTATTTCACTGCAAATGTACCACATTGAACCATTATTTTCTGGATTTCTTTTACCCCTTCCTGCCTTTCATCGGGTGTTTTTAGATTACCTTATATTCCTTCATTCTCCAGACTTTATTTGACTAACACAAAGAAATTTTCTCCAAGTCCTATTAGTTTTTATTCCAGAGCCTTTCTCCGCTTCTTCCATCGTAGTAAAAACTGTAGCTGGGCACAGAGACACAAAGAATAAAGACCAAATTTACCATTCTCCCTTGTACTTATATATAGTTATGTGATTATGTTCTGGTCAATGAAATGTAAATAAAATTACTGTTGAGCAGTTTTCTAGACACTTCTGGAAAAAAAAAAAAAGATAGGTCCTTCTTCGTCTCTTTCTCCATCACTCTATAATACTACCTGGAACCATCTTAAGCCATGAATCACAAAGAGCCAAGAGACAAGACAGAAAGAACTTCGGTCCTTGACCACGTGGAGTGCTACAGTGACCATGGACCAGTTATTTGGACTTTACTGTGTCAGGGAGAAATAAACTTCTGTCTTGTTTTGAGCCACTTCCCCCGCCCCCTCCCCTTTTCAGATTGTCCTCACACTCGGCTCAGTGAAATCCTAACATAAAAGTATTTAGTCAGGGTTTGAAAGGTTGGACTGGTTTTTCCAACTCCTCCCTCCCTCCCTGTAATCTCTCTCTATGCCTCTGCCCATTTTTACGTGACATGCTCTGTGACTCCGTAGGAGCTTATGGCCCTCACTCAGGACTGCTGACTTTGGACTTTGACGACACATCCCTGACACTTGGCACACATGAGCAGAAGCTTAACTGTGACGGCGATGGGCTCGGCTGGCCATTATTCCTGCTCTCCACCCTGAAGCCCGATTTAGCCACATGAAGGCCGCTCCGGCATCTTGGGCCTCAGAACGAGAAGACATGTGACCCAAGCCGGGCAGAAGAAAATGTTTATTGAAGCCCCTGAGGGTTTGATTCTTTTGTTGCTGTTACCTCACTGAAAACTAACACTGCATCAAGTCAAACAATCATAAAGAGTCACGAGGGATCCAAAACTCCACCGTCTAGTTTAAGCATGGTTTTGAAAAATAAAGCAAAAATGTTAAACGCTAATGGCAATCACGCCATATAGCCATCAGACCCCCACATGGTGCAACACTGGGTAAGTGAATGAATCTTCTGTGTGTGTGTGAAAACACTCAAAATAATCACAAGGCCAAAAACCATGGGCTTTGTGGTTTGTTTATTATTTTAAACACTCTATTCATCCTTGAACTTCACCTCCCAGCTTAAGCTAAGTTCCCTTCTTTTGTGCTTCTAAAACTGATACAAACCTCTATCATTACCTGTTGTGTTTTGAATGACCATTACCTTTAACAGGTCTGTCTGGTTAAAAAATGAAAAGTCACCATTTAAAACAAAAAGAGGCAAACAGTGATTTCATCCATAAAATACAGGTGATACCAAGAAGGGATTATAAGTAGCATATAATTACCAGCCTATTAAAGGATGCAGGCCACCAATAGAAGGTGGCAATAAGATACCTTCCCTGTGACTAGTATCTAGGCTAAAATCACAGGAAAATGAGAATCAAAGCACATGACGACATACGCCCTGATCAGTCGAGAGTCCTAGAAACAATGGTTTTACTCCCTAGCAACAATATCGAGCGCCCAGATTATGGTTTCTAACACCCTTCTAAAATAAAAGGAATGAGGGATGTTTGGAGAAATGGCTAATTCTAGGTTCGGGCGCTGGAGGGTAAGGGAGGCCTGAAGAATCCTGTGGTG
The DNA here is from genome assembly GCF_023721935.1 of Panthera uncia. Lineage (NCBI taxonomy): Eukaryota > Metazoa > Chordata > Mammalia > Carnivora > Felidae > Panthera > Panthera uncia. Next base: position 191,866,387 of record NC_064811.1, read on the forward strand.
ACTGAGAGTAAGGAAAAGCTCAAAACAAGATCTTTTTAAGGCCACAATGATGTAACTGTGTCAAAGAGGCAACTGCAAGACTTTCCCAAGACCGAAGTTGGAACGGTTTGAGGAAGACAATAAATACAGTAGTATTGGATTGCATCTCAAAATAAATATAAATATCCACGAGGCCAGAGAGATAGACATGATTAAACAAACAAAAAAGAAGGGATAACATCTCCAATGCTGAAGAATTCTAAATAATTTACACAGATACAACATCTTCAAGGAGGTAGAACATAGTAACTTATTTGTAAAGACAACAGCATGAAAAGGTGAGGGGAAAAATTAACTTTATCCTGCAGCAACCCGTCACACACTGTTCTTTCTTAGTCAAGTAATGCTACATCAGCATCGTCCGTGGTTAGCCGTGGGCTAGTACGCACCCTTGAGGTCATAAAAATGGCAACATCGCCTCCGTGGTTTTCCTCCCCAAACACATAATCTCTTTCTAATGATGAGACAATCCCAAATGAGGGACAGTCTACAAAATATCTGAGCATTAATTCTCAAAACTATCATCAAAAATAAGGAAATTCTGAGAAACTCGCACAGCCAAGAGAAGCCTAAGAAGACACAACGGCTAATGCATTTTGGTTTTGGATGAAATCCTGGATCAGAGAAAGGACCTTGTGGAAAAACTAAGGAAACGGCAGAGGCACCTGGGCGGCTTACTCAGTTCAGCATCTGATTCTTGATTTTGGCTCAGGTCACAGTCTCAGGGTCACGGGACTGAGCCCCACATGGGGCTCCACACTGAGCACCCTCTCCTGCCACCCTCTCCGGCTCTCACTCTCTCAAATTAAAAACTAAGGAAATGCAAATCGAGTATAAACTTTTAAAGTAAAAATGTAACCATTTTGGTTCATTAAGGGCAACAAATCTATCCCATTAACATAAGATATAATCGAGAAAACTGGGTAAAGGGTATACGGAGGCTCTGTACTATCTTCAAATTTTACTGTAAACATAAAACTATTCTAAAATGAAAAGTTTAGGGGCGTCTGGGTGACTCACTCAGTTAAGCATCCGACTTCGGGTCGGGTCATGACCTCGCAGTTTGTGAGTTCGAGCCCCGTGTTGGGCTCTATGCTGACAGCTCAGAGCCTGGAGCCCGCTTCCGATTCTGTGTCTCCCTCTCTCCCTGCCCCTCCCCGTTTTTCACTGTCTCTGTCTCTCTCTGTCTCTTTCTCTCTTTTGTTCTGTTTGTCTCAAAAATAAATAAACATTAAACATTTTTTAAAAATGAAAATTTTATTTTAAAAAGCAAATGCAGCTTTAAAATTTATTTTAGGAGCCACAAAATCCTCCTAATAGCTTACATTTTCTTGATTAAAAATTTTTAAAAAATCTTTCAGAATACATTCATTTTATTGCCCATTCTGCAGTATCAAAGTACTAAAATATTATCTATATTAAACTTAGAATGCAATTTCACATTTCTAAAGGTTTCCACCATTTTTAAATATCTAGAGGTGATTTAAAAGTCATTAGAAATTATGTAGATTAAAAGCTATTTCAAATGAATTAGATTCTTATTCATATGTTAAGTCTTATTCTATAAATATATGAAGTCTTTCAGGGAAGCGAACAGTATGTGTTTCAAATACGTGGATAAAATAGTGGTAAGATTCATACTGTGACTAAAAAAAGGAAAATCCAAATGTTGCATTTGGTCAGAATGGTCTGAATACCAGAGAAATGGAGAAAAACGAAACTTCTAAGTTGTAGCATCAAACCAGTTTTGCATCAAAAATCAATTCGAGTCATATAGAATGAGAGAAACAGTACAACCTCAATTACAGAAATGTATCCAATAGCTAATTGATGACAACGCATTCGTGTTGATTCTAGCTTTTCTTTGCTTCAAAGGCAAGCCAAGGAAGGCACCCCAGCACAACTCTCTGAGGGACTAGCATTTCTACGATAGTTTACATTAAGTGATTCTGTACATTTTACATACACTGTCTCCACTTTCTTCTGGAACATATATTAATTTTCTTCACAAACGTTACCATAGAACTGACTTTGCTGGGTGTTTATTGATTTTCTATTTCCTCTTTGAAGCACCTGGCTTACTTTACTTGTTGATGTTTCCATTGATTTTCTATTTCCTTTTGGAAATGAGATGAGAGCTTTTAAAGAGGTCATGCTACTTGGCAGGAGTAAGATGTTAAGTTGTCTTATGTTCCTAGGGAATTTCACCATTAAACTTACCACTTCTCTTTCCATAGAAAGTAGTGGGTTTTTTTTTTCACTCTGCATTGTACACCATTGTGCTGTCTCTTTAGTTTTCATTTAAGAGTGTCATTCAATGGATTAACTTTGTGAGAAAAATATGATTTTCAACTGATTTAAATGACCACGCCCATTTCCATGACAGTGACTTCTCAAAGGGAATCTCTAAGTCTTGGGAGGCTATTTCAAGTCTCCTAAAATAGGTATACATAGTCTTGCAAGCTGTGACAACTTAAATAATATCAGAGGTATTAAATGTTCAAATATTACCTCTCAAAGTGAACAATTATTGGGCTAATTCAAGGAACTATCACCTTCACCACCCCAATTGGCGGGACAATCGAATAACTTCTCAGAATGTGGATTTCTGTCCTAATGGGATGACTGTCTACCTGGATAAGAACACACATGGGGCTTCCAAGTTTTCTAAGAGAATACAGTTTTGCCACCTACAGTGAATCAACCCTCCCAATGCCATCCAACGTCAGTCAAACACACCAGAAATATTTGACTTTTTATAGGAGCTATATGAGAGATGTAATAGCCGGTTATTCCTCTAGAACTGCCCGGTTCAACTCAGTAGCCACTAGATACACGAAGCTATTGACCACTTACAATGTCACTAACATTAATGGAGACGTTCCAGGAGTATAAAATATATACCAGATTATCAAGGAAAAGAATATACTATATCACATTAATAGTTGCATATTCACTATATGTCGAAATAATGTTTGGGATACACTCAAAGAAAGTACATTATTAAAATTAATTTCACCTGTTTCTTTTTCCCTTTTTTGTTTTTTAGTGGGACCACTGGCAAATTCAGAGTTACTTAAGTGGCTTGCATTAAATTTCTAACGGACAGTGTTGTTCCACAGTCTCTAAACTGTAGTCCTCTGATAGATTTTTGGAATGCAATATGTCTGGACTATCTTATATTAGGTCCTATAGACAAGACCTTATCAAAGTAAAATGTAGTGCTCTGTCCTTGATTTTTGTGAGGTATGATAGGAGAAGAAGTGAAATCTTAAAATGGGAAATTATGGGCCTGTGCTATCCAACATCATTAGCCAAAGGGGGTTACCTTATAAAAGAATTCTGTGTGTAGGATGGATGTGTGTGTCTTAAACGAATATTCGCAACTAAACACTCCAAACAGAGACCTGTTTTGCCAGCTTTTCAGCAGGTGGTTCAAGCAAGAGATAGTGATAGCTAGTCACTTAGAAACGGGACAGAAGCACAATTTAGAAGAGGCAGCTGTCCCTAGTAGCAGATGGCCACCCTGCCCACGGTCTGCTTAGGGAATCAAGCCACAGGAAGCTAGCAGAGGGGCGGACCCAACAGGAGGCCATGCTGGCACTCTGTGGGGTTTTATTTGTTTGTTAGTCTTTGTCTCACAGGGGGAGAGAGATTTATTTGTTTGTTTCCTTAATTATGGTGGAGGATTTCAGGCTAGTCCCCACATGCCCAATCTCTGGGATCGTGGAAGGAACTTGGCAACAAGAAAACTAACTAAGGCGAGCAGAATCATACCCATAATGGAACGTTGGTTCAGTTCACAGCACTATATACCTGTTACCGCTTGTGAGTTCCGAAATCGAAATTCAATCTTGAAATTCTTGCCATTAAATGAAAACCGGAATGAAGACGTACTCTGAATTTTGCATGTCAGTGCCCACACTTGCTCTGGATCCCAAGATTCAGAACAAAGACATGGTTTCCCAGAGGCTGCATTCTGAGGTAAACACGGTATGCTAACATCACTTCCTAACGACGTAGTTTGCAGTAGAGCTGTTAGGGAGTAATGCCTCTAAGATGAAACTTACGGGACTAAGGTGCTGAGCAATTTTTAAAGGGCCACAAATAGTATATTTCTGAAATCTCATATCAATAATGAAAAAAAAGAAATGTGACCTTTTTCTTTCTTACTCTCTTTTTTTCTTGTTTATTTATTTTGAGAGAGAGAGTGTGTGTGTGTGTGTGTGTGTGCGCGTGAGCATGGAGAAGGGACAGAGAGAGAGGGGGAGAGAGAGAATCCCAAGGAGGCTCTACACTCAGCATGAAACCTGACACGGGACTCGATCCTACAACCATGAGATCATGACTTGAGCTGAAATGAAGAGTCGGACGCTTAACTGGCTGAGCCACCCAGGCGCCTCACCTGATTCTCTCTTGATTATAAACCCGACTGAGCTTTAACATTAATCTAGTGCTTTTTGTAACATGTGGCTGATTAGTTCGGGCTTTCTTTCCCTCTGTGATCTCTTATCTTTTTTTTTTTCAATCATTGGTTAATTCTCTAAAAAGCGTTGTGTGGACCTGCCATTGGAACACTAATGCCTCTCTGCTGGCAGTGACCGGACTGATTGGTCACCCAGGGAGGCACACTTCTTATAGACGGACCAGGTAACCAGAACAAATGGAGCAGAGGGGGTTCCTACTGCCATTTGGAAAAATATGTGTTTTAGAGTCTTTGTAATCATGAAGAAAAAAAAAATATTTCACTATATAATCACCTACATTTTGCACATTGAGAAACTGATGGGAAAAGGTTAGAATTCTATTTCTGCAAATGTGACAGGTTCCCAAGAAGGTCAGCACAGAGAGAAAAATGAAAGCTGTGTGTTTTGGCTATTAGTTGAATATACTGCCTTACCTCTACAGAAAGTGCCTTACCTTAATGGAACCCAAGAATTCCCTAATAGAAACAAAAAGAAGCATTTGCTTTTTTTTTTTTATCCTCCAACCTTTTACATATTCTTGACCTTGAAAATAAGCCTTGAAACTATTCAAAAATGAGAATTAAGCCTGAAAGGTAGCATATAGACCTGAGTGAAGCCAGTAAATATCATGTCTTTACACTTTTGTCCAAATCCTTAATACTCCTGCACCTCGATTTTCTTTATTGAAAATGGTAATAAAGACTAGTGCTCCATACAAATAAATAATAAACAGAGGATCGGTTTGAAGCACATATAACTTCATTTCCTGTGAGCCCTATTAACAAAGAAACCATCTGCTGACTTGAATAATTCAGTCTTAAGACACTGACAATAAAGGAAAAATTCAATAGCAGTTTGCTTACCCCAAAACTGGCACACATTCTTTAAAAGGCCTCCGATTTAATTCCCAAATCTCTTTTGTATATAAAAAAGAAACCTTCACTTAGAGTGTTATAAATGATATTTAGCCAATTTGCTTTACAAATGATGCCTCTAAGATCTTTGAAGATCACACAAGTAGAGAAGTCCCTACTTTCCTTTTATTCCCTAGCACTAAGCAGTGCGTTCTGATATATACTCACACCTAACCAAAGCCGGGAAGATATGTTTCTGAAAGCAGTTGTCAATCACAGCAGCAACAAATCTCCAAGTGGCGGCCTGCCAGTTTCCTAAATATCAGAAATCATCTTCCATCAAAGTGCCTCAGAGCCTACGGATAGGAAGTACATTCTAGAGATGTTAAATCCTACCGTGAGGCGCAAAGGCTGAGTTTGTATTCTGACTGGATCATTCCAGGTTTAAGAAATTCTGTGTCATACTTGTGAACTGATGTGTTTTGACTCAGCCATTATTACTCTTCTGATACTGGGGTTATACCACACAGAAACATGGAGATTTCATGCCCGTCTGGGTGCTGCAGGGAATTTCATGTGTTTTACTGCCCATTCTCTCTGAGAAACATAGTATATTACACGGCAGTAAAGATATCCCAGGGAGAAACTCCACTTTAACACATATTCCCATGTTACGTCCTGGAAAATTAAGGCTGAGGGCGTAAGATTAAGACCAAGAGGCCACGATCTCACGGGTCATGGAAAAGCCAGGACTTCTCAGGCCAAATTCCTATTTCCTCTAAAACAATGCTTCCTAGAAAGAGATTTATTCCAGGAACTAGCCACATGACCTAGTGGAAATGGAGCTACCTTGAAGAAGAACATACACTTCTCTAAACTAGAAATCATGAATTAGGTCATGAGGCAATCATCCAGGTCTGGACTCTTGGCTTTCTTCTTGAAGCTATAGCAAAGTCATTACACTTCAAACCTGGTCTTCATAGAAGACCAGTGAGGTGGGCTTTGGGGTTATATATGTCTACTCAATATTATATTCTGACCTTTGTCATGTTTATTACAAAGCAAATGATAAAGAATGAAAACTGGTTGACTTGCTGGGTTGTGCTGCCTCCTGGTGGCCATCTAGAATACAGATTTGTTGAGTTCTGTCACATCTCCAGTGTATCAACTGAGTAGCATTTTGTTTAAGCACTATCTTGATTGAAGTAAGTGATCGGCCATTTCATGGAAGACGATTTGTGAAGACACACAAAAAGAAGGGGCAGTGGCTGGCCTGCGTAAAAGCTAAAAAAAAAGGGGGATGGGGGTGCCTTGGTGGCTCAGTTGGTTACGCGTCCGATTTCAGCCGAGGTCATGATCTTGCCGTTCAGGAGTTCAAGCCCCACTTCCCGCTCTGCGCTGACCGCTTACAGCTGGAGCCTGTTTCAGATTCTGTGTCTCCCTCTCTCTCTCTCTCTGCTCCTCCCCCGCTCATGCTCAGCCTCTCTCTCAAAAAATAAACTCTAAACAAAGCCAAAAATCAAAATTACATTTAGTAACATGTAATGAAGTCTAACAACTGGAGTCCGGTCCTCAAATCATCATTATTCACAGATGATATAATTAAAAACCAAAATGAAAACTGGACTTGGAATCAAATGGATTGGGGTCCGGGTCTGACTCACTCATGGTCCAAAGTCATTCAACCTCTTTGACCTTGGCTTTCTTACCTGCAAAGCAATGGTGCAAGAACAGACGAGCGCAAAGATCACTTCTGCTACTATCACACATGATTGTAACACGATGATGAAAATAATTCATTTATTCATTTACTTGACACTATAAGTAAAAAAAATCTATCATGTCCTTGGCAGTGTCATGGTAGATTAATCAATGAGGCTTTTCAAGGGAAATTCTCCCATGCTGTGGGGAGAGCAAACATCACATCCTGAAATTAAAATGCTGGCTATTTATTGTCTCTCTGGGTTTTGATCTCCAAATCCAGTAGCATAAAGATCCTCGCCCATTAAGAAATAACCACCTACCGTACTTGCTCCTACAGCCCTTATTAATGTATCACTACAGGGGACAGATTAAGATCTGAATTATTTTGACATTCACAATAAGGTTTGTGCTTATAAACACAAGACCATTCCATATTAAAACCTATTAGCATATTATAACAGATTAGATGCTCACAATGTGCAAAGACAGTGGTTCTGCAACCCCCTTGGGGGAAAAAAAAAAGCTAAGGGCAGTAACAGCAATAATCTCAAATCACAGAAACGCCTTTGAAAGCGTGTCCTTGGTTTTATAGCACTAATTTAGGAGGAAAACATAATAAAAAGAAAAATATCCAATTGAAGTCATGGTTTAGGACATTCATCAGCACCGGACTACCGAGCCAGGATGCCTCATTAATTCAATAGGATAGTTCAAGATCCACTGACTGGGGTATCCAAACAAAAGGGACACAGGAGCCCCAGGAGACTTGACAACACGTATGAATGTGTGTTTTCCCTCTGACAAGGGGAGGGGCAGATAGAGTCATCTCTGGTTAATAAAAATGTGTCTCTATGTATATGTATGTGTGTCTGTGTGTGTGTACATAAGCACAATAAGGAGACGAATAATTGAGCCTTCCAATATAGTCAGAATGTTTTAAAAGCCATGAGACCCTAAATTCCAGGGCTAAAATTTGTGCAGTTAGGTTGGTAGAATTCTATTTATTAAAAGTAAATAACTTCAAATAATAGCTAGAATTTACTCATTACTATGTGCCAAGGACTGTTCTAAGCACTAATAGGTTTAAAGTCATTTAACTGTTATAGAGATCATGATCTCCATTTCTCAGGTGAAGAAACCGAGACAAAAAGAAATCAATTAACTTGCCCCAAAGGATGCACCGCTAATAGATGACAAAACTCATGCTCATAAACAAACACTTTGGCCACAGAGGAATGAATCAACTCATTCCCCCATCCTGCTTCTGCATTCTCCCAAGCAGACTACTAAGCAAATAAACTCACCGGCTCCTCCCAGAGCTTAAATGAACGGGTAAGACCCAAAGGGGAGCAGGGGAAAAAGTGAAAGGATAACTTGTTCTTCTAAGATGGCGTCCTAGGGTACCAGGGCTGCCGTCACAGTATCACAGGCTGGTGTCTGAAACAACAGAATTTAACTTCTCACAGTTTTGGAGACCTCACTCCTTGGCCACCTTCTCACTGTGTCCTCACATGCCCTTTCCTCTGTATGTCTGTCTCCCAATCTCTTCTTACAAGGACACTATGCATATCGGATTAGGGCCCACCCTAAGGACCTCACTGAGCCTTGATTACCTCTTTACCTATCTCTAAATACAGTCACCTTACCTATCTCCAAACACAGACACATTCTGAGGTACTGGGAATTAGAGCTTCAATGGATATATATTTTGGGAGAATACAACTCAGACCATAATGACTGTTTTTGTTAAGTTTCACGAGAATTCACACAGGTCAAGAAACCGAAGCTGTTACAAAGGTTGGGTTCTTTGAACGTGCTGCAATTCGAATAGAAGTAATGTAAGTAATTACCTAATACTTATTAAGCATTCACACTGTGCACAGTTCTATACAAAACACTCAGAAAAGGATTATGAATTTCAATATGCCTGAATGTAGTTGCTCTCAGTGTCCAGATGCACAACACTCTCCTTGGCGCCATGAGAAATGGTAAGAAATGAAGCAGCCCCAACCTCTATGTATTTAAAATCTTACTGGAAAAGAAAGGAAAAGACACGTAGAAAACACTAACACAAAAGCACAGAGCAGCATTACCACAGATGCCAAATTACAAATGGGTGAGGAGGAGGAGGAGGAAAACAAGTAAGTCTGAACTCAGAAGAGAAATGTGAGTTCTACAGAAGATCTCATGGAACAGGAAGGCTTCCAGAGGGAATCAAACTTGACACAGGCCTTCAAGTTGAACAAGACTAGATGGACAAAGAACAAAGGAGGCATTTCAGGGAAGCGAAGCCCAGAGGAATGACGAAAGAATAGTGAGAAGAAAATTTTTACTAAAATTAAGGATTCTAGAGGAAAGTGATCCAAGTTGGTTAGAATGATAGACTTGGAAAAATTACATACAATACGTATCATCACCCAATCTTATGAGTATTACCATAATCATTAAGTTATAGTACAGGAAAGTAGGGCCAAAATTTTAGTAATTATCAACAATTACAGTGTAATAAATAGGTAATAGACAACAGAGCTGGGACTTATGAGACTTGCACCTTAAAGTTTCAATGAATCTACAACAAAATTTGATTATTAGGACAAATCCACCCTTGACACATTATCATGTTTATTTCCTCCCTAATCAAAAATAGAATAATAATTTTCTTAAAGACATCAATTTTTTTGGCTCTAGTATACAAAGATTCCATTATTAAGTTCCCGACTCACATGGTAGTAAAGGTGTCTCTGAGAGCAGGTACTAAGCCCTGTTTCAGGCTCAGTTTTCTTTTTTTTATTATGTATTTTTTAATGTTTACTTATTTTAGAGAGAGAAAGGACAGAGCATGAGCCAGAGAGGGGCAGAGAGAGAGGGAGACATAGAATCCGAAACAGGCTACAGGCTCTGAGCTCTCGGCACCGAGCCCGATGTGGGGCTCGAACCTACGAACCTTGAGATCATGACCTGAGCCGAAGTCAGACGTTAAATTGACTGAGCCTCCCAGGCACCCGGTGACTCAGTTTTCAACTGGAATGGGAATGTCAAGAAGCCTATAATTAATACCTGAAAAACCTTCTTATAAATGCTTCTAAATAGGAAGCAACGGCTTCCAGACACCACTCTTCCTGTTGGAGCATCTATCTCTTTCATTACTATCTCAGAGCATTAAATGAGCCTCTCCTTGCCAGGCTGGGCCCCAGGTACTTCTTGAGTACTTATGCAATCAATAAATGAACAAAATGACCATGTTAATCACTTACTAAAGCATTTCGAAGTTAGTAACTCTAAAAGGACCCAGGAGGGTAACTCACTGACTTCCAATCAGTCAGAGTCAGCGGGATCTTACGGAAAGATTATGAGCTCTGAAATCGTGGACACACCTCGTAGAGAAATTGAACTGCAATTCTTATCTGTGCGACACTGGGGAAGTAACTTAGCTTTTCGGAGCCATAGTTTTCTAGTCTGAAAATGAGAGTGATACTAAAGTCACTGAGTTGTCACAAAGAGCAAGATGTAACATAAAAGATCTCAGAAAGGAGGGACACCTGAGTGGCTCTGTCAGTTGAGCGTCCAACTCTTGGTTTCAGCTCAGCTCATGATCTCACAGTTCGTGTGTTCGAGCCCCACATAAGGCTCTGTGCTGATAGCTTGAAGCCTGCTTAGGATTCTCTCTCTCTGTCTCTACCCGACTCATGCTCTCTCTCAAAATCAATAAACTTTAAAAAAAAAAGCCCATAAAGAAAAAGTAGGACAGTGGTGTGCTTGTAAACTGGATTTCTTTTTAGAAAAGCCCTAATTTGTAGATTTTCCCATTTTTGTGGTGTAGATACACCTCACTATAACTACCAGCTCTCGAACTTCCTGAATATTTAAAAATCTGTTCTCATAAGCCACGCTAGCCAGCTCCACGCAAGAAGAAACTTGATAATTGTTATTTTCCTCATACGGTACTAGGCTCTTTTGTCTCTGCTTCCTGTCTTGTCTTCAAAGCACGGATGCAGGGAGTGGTTTGGCTTTATTCAGAATAAGCCAAAGTAATGTCGACAGTTGGGAGAAATACTAGTGGCTGAGCAACTACATAATACATGTAGGTAAATGTAGAAATATATAAGCTATTTGGTGAATTACAAAGTCCCAGATGCACCTTAGGCACCTCTGATAGTGCCTGATACATAGTGTTGCTGTCAATAGGTATTGGTTGAATGCATTGATTAGATATTTTCCTTTTGTGGCAGTTGAAATCAGAGTCAGTGTTGTATTGTGTTTTCAGGCAAGTAGAAGTTTGAAGTGTAACTGACATAGTTATAGCCTGTGGGCTCTCAACCCACCAGTCTGAAAGCTGGGATGATGATACGTATTTCAAAGGGCTGTATACGTCTTCAGGCACAGAGCCTCCTCGTGATGTTGGAAGGCAGACATTCTACGTATATGGACTTGGAAGCCAAATTGCCTGCGTTTAAATCTTGGTTCTTCTGCATACCACCTACGTAGAATAGTCTAGTGACTTATTCTCTGTGTCTCAGTTTTTTTGTCTTCAAAAATAATACAAATAGGGGCGCCTGGGTGGCGCAGTCGGTTAAGCGTCCGACTTCAGCCAGGTCACGATCTCACGGTCCGTGAGCTCGAGCCCCGCGTCAGGCTCTGGGCTGATGGCTCAGAGCCTGGAGCCTGTTTCCGATTCTGTGTCTCCCTCTCTCTCTGTCCCTCCCCCGTTCATGCTCTGTCTCTCTCTGTCCCAAAAATCAATAAACGTTGAAAAACAAACAAACAAACAAACAAAAATAATACAAATTGTCATACCTTCTCTGGTTGGTCTGAGGGTTCTAAGAAATATAGATCACGCAGGGGCACCTGGGTGGCTCAGTCGGTTAAGCGTCCAACTTTGGCTCAGGTCATGATCTTGCAGTTTGTGAGTTCGAGCCCCGCGTCGGGCTCTGTGCTGATGGTCCTAGTTGCCAATTTAACCTTCTTTTCTGTTCTTCAACACGTAACAACTGTTCTACTGAGTCTCCTCCATGACTCACATTCAATACCAAGATTTTAGGGCTGCCAAAAATATCTTTCCTATTTTCTTCCACTCATCCGAGTCTGACCCAGCCCTGAGGGATCCCATCTCCCCTCTACCTCTCATGGCCTCCCCTTCCTTAACTCCTCCAGCAACTTTACTTAATAATCATTAAGTATACCTAAGAATCATTAGCAAATATACATAATTTACCATTTAATTACATATCCCCTTGTATTTTTCTTTCTGCTCGAGAAGGGATCATGTTAGGATATTTATCCGAACTCTAGAATACATACAGGAAACACTTTCCACGGTGATTATGCCTTAACTGATTTATTGTTTAGAATTAACTTTATCGTGATAGTATCAACAGAGCCTTTATCAAAGTAAGTTCAGTTTGCAAATGATACCATCTGCATTCAAATGCCAGCCATTTCAGTGAGTACAGTTAGGAGATAATATTTAATTGCTTAAGATCATTAAATCATTCACGGGTAACAGCACGTCTTTTGAATGATGGATATTTCTAAGGTTTTATTTTTTAAGTCTATTATCATGGAATCAAACTCATGATATTATGATAAATATTTTTTTATTCTGGTACAGGTAGAGATTCCACATCCGGAAATACAGAGGAAATACACCACATTAGTTCTGATTTAAGTCACACAACATAAAAAGAAACAAAGAAACACCCTTAACTGGGTGTAATGTGTAGATTTCTTTTCACTCTGATGATGAATGGAGTGTGGTTGTCCGGGTCTCTAAAGAAGTCAGAATATCACACGGGATATCCTCAGATAGCAGAAAAAACAATTAAGGAGAAGCAATGTGTTCCCAAAGAGTTCAACTCTGCTCTTAAAAGTAAGCCAGTGCTGATGTCAGAGTATCAGGGGATCGGCTAATGCTCTGAGGGCGCATGTGCGGTTGTTTTGTGAGACACACAGTAATGTTTGTCAGTTGACTTGCACTCTAAAAGTTATTTGCATTTTTTAACTCTACTTGATCCCATGAGACTAGTCTTCTGTCTGTTGCCCTACCAAAGAAATTGCGTGACTGCAAAATTGAGGCTATCTAGACCTGCGAATGTCACACCCAATGGAAGAAAAGTCAATCATTCCAACATTTAAAAAGTTCAACTAAGATCCACAAGGGCTCCTCAACCAGTGATCTCCTGAATTAGTTATCTGGGATATAGGATTTCGTTTTTTTCTTTTAATTCCTCTCTGGAATGTAGTGCGTGTCTTGTTTATACAATCCTACTTTTCCAGGAAAGCACTGACATAAAGCAGACACTTAAGAAATGTTTGCTTCTCTGTACCCTGACCTTTAAAACATAGAACAAGAGACCGAAAGCAATGACAAACCCGAAGCCGAATACCATACTGTTTACTGTTATATGAGCAAACCAAACCCCAAATATATACATTTACAAAATTAAGCGCCCAAACATACAGGACGTTTTAAAAGATGGGGTTTGAGTTAGAAGCTTGTGAATTTTAACAAGTAATCCTGAGAGGAATAAGTACATCAAGGAATATGATCCTGGTCGCCACATCTTGGGTAGGTAATCGCAGCCACGGTTTACCTAGTGTGAGACCAAGGGCCGGGGGCAGGATTCCCTGATATCTCCAGCAGAGTACCTGGTTCTCAATAACTGTTTATTAAAAGAATTAAAGTAGTTAAGAAAAGGGGCGCCTGGGTGACTCATTCGGTTGAGGGTCTGACTCTTGCTCAGGTCATGATCTCAAGGTTCGTGGGTTTGAACCCCGTGTCAGGCTCTGTGGTGACAGGGCAGAGCCTGCTTGGGATTCTCTCTCTTCCTGTCTCTCTCTCTCTCTCTCTCTCTCTGCCTCTCCCCTGCTGCCTTTCTCTCTTTCTCAAAATAAATAAACTTCAATAAAAAAAAAAGTAGACCAAGCATACGTTAATATAAAAAAGATAATAAAGGGGGCGCCTGGGTAGCTCAGTCAGTTGAGCGTCCGACTTCAGCTCAGGTCATGATCTCGCGGTTTGTGGGTTTGAGCCTCGCATCGAGCTCTGCGCTGACAGCTCAGAGCCTGGAGCTGCTTCAGATTCTGTGTCTCCTCTCTCTGCCCCTTCCCTACTGGTGCTCTGTCTCTCTCTGTCTCTCAAAAATAAATAAATGTAAAAAAAAATTTTTTTTAATAAAAAAATAAAGATAATAAAGTAGTTAAGAAAAAAGAAGGATTTTTCTGGGTGAGCGAATGTAGAAAGCTGTCTAGCAGCTTTCTAGGTAGAAACCTGGCCGAGTTTCAGGCTTAGAGACCAGGGAGGCTCCCTCCGGAAGAGACAGGACAGGGCGGGAAGGGAGATCACTTTAACATTGGTCTCTCCGTCCCTTTGTCTGATGTCCTATCCTTTCTTGTTTCCTCCTCACAGTTCTTTCGCTTTTCTGTTGCCTTCTTTATTCTAACGCCCTTTGCCTACGCCTTCGGTCATATCTCATTACTTCTCTTTATGGATTTTTTTCCTACCTCTCGTCACCATTACTACTGACTCCATTCTCTTTAACTGACTATTAATTATGGTTTGGTCCAAAGTCTTGAAGTAGAAGTGGCGATAAATTGTTTCTCATGGGCACATTCTGTCACTTTCAACAGATTTCAATAGAGAGGTATGGGAGAGTTGAGACAGGGCCCGGAGCCAAGATAATGACGTAGTGTCACAGTGCTCAGCCAGCTATGTTGAAAGAAGAGTTACTCTTCCTGCATACGAAAAGGTAACGAGAGGGAACTGAGGAGGTTTTCTGCCCCAGTCATAACCAGTTCGAAAATAAATCACGGTTCCACTGGGAGGCATCATACCTGAGCGTCCCTGCGGAGGCGACCTTTGATACAGGTGCAGTAGTATAGCAGGGGTACAACAACAGTAACTGCACAATGCCTCTCTAAAATGAAGCCCAGATACGAACAGCACTGTAGATAAAACAACACTTCTCCCAGGTGAAACTCTGAAAACAGGTCTTGCCTTTAAGATACGTGGCTGAAGGGATTGAATAGTTTAGAGAAGTGTGATTATACTTCCAAGCAAGGAAGCATTCAGCTTGTCTAAGGTAAACTTTCTACTGAAGGATGGGACACACAAAGAAAAGAAGGCCCATCATATGCACACAGATGGATGACTTTTCGCCAATCCTGTGTCTAGTTCCTACATCGAGAGACAAAGCATTTTCAGAATCCAGAAGTAGCCCTTCCCCCATCCAGTTACACCCCATGACAGCGCATGGGTAACCACCAGCCTTACATCAAACCTAACAGTTTGCTTTGGTCTGGTTTTGTACTTTGTACAGTACTGAACATATTTCTTTTATTATTCACTAACTACTGATAACTTTTAATATTTTTAAATAACTTTCACACGAGCGGATTTTTTTTCTTGGAAGGAACATGAATGGAATGGAAAACCTCTACGAATTGCTAATTTATGTAAGAATTTACCAAGGCTATGATTATCTTTGATGCATTTAAAACAATTATGTCAGTGATTATGCGGCATAGCCAGAAAGTTAAAGCAATATGTAATCCCAAGGAATCTTATAAACTGAAGGAAAAGGGAAATACTTCACTGACCTATATATTCATCTATTGGGGCAATTGGGTGGTTCAGTCGCTTAAGCATCTGACTCTTGATTTCGGCTCAGGTCATGATCCCTGGATGGTGGGATAGAGCCCCACTTTGGGCTTCTCGCTGCCTGTGGTGCCTGCCTGACATTCTGTCTCTTTCTGCCCTTCACCCATCGCTTGAATGTACTCACTCTCTCTCTCAAAATAGTAATAATAATAATAATAATTGATAAACACACAAACTTATATGTTTAAGTTGTCATACTATGGAATTAACTTAAGTAATGTTTATTTATTTTTTAAATGTGTATTTATTTATTTGAGGGAGAGAGCGTATGCATATGTGCACAGGTAGGGGAGGGGACAGAGAAAAAGGGAGACACAGAATCCGAAGCAGGCTCCAAGCTCTGACCTGTCAGCACAGAGCCCAACTCATGGCTTGAACTCACAAATCATGAGATCATGACCTGAGCCGAACTCCGATGCTTAGCCCACTGAGCCATCCAAGCGCCCCAATAATGTTTACTTAAAAAAAGCAATTTGCCAGTTATTACAAACAAACACAAAGTTCTATCTTGTTGTCCCAAATCCTACTATATAAGCAAAGAACAGATAAAACCTCAGTTTGATAACAGATGATGAGGACAATTCCTGGGGCATTTTGATGATCCAATTTCTTGATTCAACTTCTAAAAAAGCTGATGTAATCCCACATTGTAGAAACAGAAGTAAAATACCCAGAAAGAATATCCTTATATGCTCTGAAACTGTCATACCCCTTCTGGCATCTCACATGTTCTTGTTGTACCTTGAAAGAGACATTTGCAAACGAGGTTGTCTGGAGGACAGCAACCCATTTGTTCAAAAGGTGTGGTAAGGATGTGCTGTAATGAACGGTTGAAGAAATAGAACTTCAGGCTAGAGAACAGAGTTTGGGGGACATGACAGCTGTCTTCAAATATTTTAAGAGTTGTCAGGTGAACAGTGAAATGGATTTAATCTAAACTTTTCTTGAGGATAGAACTTGCAAAAGTTAAGTAGCAAGGAAAAGATTCCGCTAAATATATTTAAAAAAATTTTTACCTAATTATTACAGTCACCCAACAGTGGGATTGGCTGACTCAGAAGACAGTCTGCTATTAGAGAACTTAACCCTCAGGAAAATAATTTGCAACAAATTTAAGAAAGTTCTGCCTAATGATGATAATTTTCAACAACAGAACGTGCTGACTCAAAAAGGCAATGAGTTACATAGTTTCCAAACATCCGCAGAGGGAAGACCACGTTTAGGGATGTTTCTGCCTATACCGGCAGTAGGACAGAAGACAGAGCTCCAAAGTCTCTTTGAATGTTAAATTTCAATGATTTTATATTTTGTAGTCATTAAAAAAGGTTTTCTATGACCTATTTTTCTTTTTTTTAATGTTTATCTGTTTATGTTGAGAGACAGAGAAAGACAGAACATGAATGGGGGAGAGGGAACAGAAAGAGACAGAAAGGGAGAGAATCCCAAGCAGGATTCTGCACAGAGCCCGACACGGGGCTCAAACCCATGAGCCATGAGAGCATGACCTGAACCAAAATCAAGAGTCAGATGCTTAACCAACTAAGCCACCCAGGCACCCCTACCTATTTTTCTTCTAAAAGGTTGATATTATGTGGTTAAATTTTTCAATTATGTTTTAACCCTTGGGCGAATGCATTTTCTTAAATAACTAAACCTATGGCAACATTCTGCAGTAGCAGCTGGTGAGTTGCCAAACTATATCACATACCCCTCGTATCACTAAGGATGATCAGAGTAATAATGCAATAAACCGACGGGGGCACCTGGGTGGCGCAGTCGGTTAAGCGTCCGACTTCAGCCAGGTCACGATCTCACGGTCCGTGAGTTCGAGCCCCGCGTCGGGCTCTGGGCTGATGGCTCGGAGCCTGGAGCCTGTTTCCAATTCTGTGTCTCCCTCTCTCTCTGTCCCTCCCCCGTTCATGCTCTGTCTCTCTCTGTCCCAAAAAAAATAAAATAAAAAACGTTGAAAAAAAAAAATAAAAAAATAAAAAATAAACCGACGGCCCGGCAACTTAGTGGCTTTAACGAATAAGGTTTATCACTTGCCCTGACTGCGTGTCCCTTGCAAGATGCCTGGATCTGAGGTCCACGCCTTCTTCACTCCGGCCCCAGGGCAAAGAGCAGCCACTGTCTGTGGTGGCTCGAAAGGAGAGAAAGAAAGAGCGGCACGTCACCTCCACTCTTAAAGCTTCCACCAGGTGGACATTTTCATCACATCTGCTCACATTTCATTGGTCAAAGGACACTGAATACACAGGGAGTTCAGCAAAGGCTGGGGAGACGTCTCAATTACACTTCCTCTATTTTGCTACTTTGCTTAACGACCAGCCTCCTCCCCTGGAACGAGAGCCCGTGTGGCACACCTGTGACACAAAGGCACACGCTAGATCAGAGGTCGGGCTGGGAGGTTCCGAACCGGAATTCGTACATTTCAGCTCGCTGTCTTGCCGGGTACTAACGAGAGCTCTTCCTTATTGAGTTGGTGTTACGCAGCGAGGAGAAACGGCCTTCGTCCCGATTAACTGTGAGGTGTATGTACTAATTTCATGCTAATATGTACCAATCTTGAAAAGATTTTGTTTGATGTGCTTCACAAGATGAAGGTGGAGAACAGATCTCACACACACACGCACACACACGCACACACCACAAAAGCCTCCCTGGCTCCTGCTACAGGAGCTAAGGAATTAAAACGACGTTCATATAATACGATGCTGCCGTCGCCACGACCCCCTCCGATCACTGTGCTTTTCTCCCCAGGGATAAAAAATAAAATTTAAAATCCTCCCCAAGGATCTCTATCTTTATGTCACCAAAACCCATTTTCGAGGGCAGCAGACAAGAAGATGTAGCTGTGAGTAGTGCCATCCTGTCACAACAGCGAAACACTCAACACACACAGATGCTTTCTTTAAATGACCCGAAGAGGCAGTGGCTGTTGTGTCTAATTTTAATTGTTTCAAAATCACTTCCTCCGTGCCTTAAACATCTACCTATGTCCCTCCCTATGTCTGCTTTCCTGTGTTCTTTCTACTCACTCCTCTTTGCCTAGCGAGTTATTTCTCTCTTTTGTTTTCATAATCTATCATTTTAAATGGAACTGTCCTGACAGATTCTCACGAAGCCATGCCCAATGATAAGCAGTTCGGACAGTTTCTATATTTAACAAATCTGTGTGGAATGGCCTCATGTGTCAAGATGGAGACGAAGTATAAGGATTTAGTGATGACCAAGCCACCGCTCCTGACCTCAAAGAGAGGATGGCAGTCCTGCAGGGGAGTCTAGAATCAAATACACAGTCATAATGGAGAACCTCATAAACGTAGACATATTTCCCATCTTCATTGTTTCATTTCCCTCTAGTATTTAAACACATTTAGTCCCAAATGGAAAACCATCTAGCATGGAGTCTCAAATGCCCATCCCCGGCCAACTCGCCTAAGATTCTCAGTGGGAGCTTATTATAAATAAGCTGTATAAATACAGCTTCTTGGGATCTTTACCAAGAAATTCAGATCTATAAGTTTAGAATGAGTCCTGGGGATATGTAATTTTCCAAAGCTTCCAAGAGGACTCTTGTACACAACCAAGTTTTGGAACTTGTGCATTAGAGCAAATAGTGAGAGCGCCTTTCCTCACACTTAAACCAATATAGACAAGGAAAAAACAGACAATGAACAATATTTTAATAAAATTAATAAGGGCAGATCAGTGTATTCCTGCAAACCAAAATATCAAAGGTAATCTAGATCTAAATTTAGAATAGAGGTTTTATGAGTAACTTGTGGGTATGGGGAAAATGCTGTTTCTTAACATGAGATGGTGAAAATGGACCAATCCGTAACATGACCTGTGGTAACATGAATGATGGGTTAGGAATATATAAAAGAAAGGCTAAACTGACTATGACCGATTTTTATCAAAGTCACATTAAATGGATACATAGCTTACATAAAAACTTTTGGAAAATTACACAAATTGGGTGGAATTAAAAATACACGATCAAGAATCTATACCAAACCAAAGGCAAGAGCAATTGTTCAAGGACAATTTATCTTGCCTCAGAGGTAGGAAGCTCATCTAGTAAGGAAAATATCCTGAATAAAATGGACCAAAATGGCTAAATAAGAAAAACAAGAAGTAATCAAGTTTGAGAAAGAGGCATTTGGGAGAGCTAAAAAGATTATAAAATGAAGTTAAGGAAGTGATAAATAAATCAATATACATCAGCGATGGGTCAGGAAAGGGAGATTGTGTAGGAGTTTAAAGTACATGCAAAGGCAGTTTTCAAGTACCCGAGGAACGGATATGAAAATTTATTGAGCAAAAAGACAGAATGTATATCTCATACATAACCACACAGCTAAGTGCCCTGGCTTATTCCCAGAGCTGAATATGGGAATTCAACTAGCAAAGTGGGGTTTGGGAGAGGATCATTTAAATTCTGTTGTATGTCCAGATCCCAAGCCCTGGGAATAGCACATCCGTCCACAAAGAAAGGAATTGCAAATATTAGATCCAAACCAGCTGACGGTGCAGAACTAGAAGGCATCAGACGAAGAAGAGATACAATAAAATCCTGCAACTCATAAATAAACTAGTAAGCTAGGAGAGTCCACGCAATTCCAATAAATCTGTAAAGCCACAGAGTTCACGTTTAGGTTGAAATCAGCAGAGTTATCCGACATCACATAAGGCTACTACATGTGGGGAAAGGGGAATATTAATTCCTCAGAAATCAGAAACATGGAGTAAGATGCAAACAGCCACTGCAGAGTTGATAAACCTCGAAGAAGCCAAGCAATTTAGGGTTTCATGAGAAACCCGGCTGCAATGTGGGGCACCGTTCTTGGAGGAGAAGGTAATATTCCAGAACATATCAAGTGCTCCCCAGGTACACGAACACAGATTAACACTGTGAGCAAGTCTGAGAATTAAGGCTAGCTTCGGAGCATTATGGACACTTTAGGTCCTCTCATTAGGGGACTGGTCACAGTCCACTGCATGACGTCTGACACTAACTGTTTTTAAGCACTGGCCTGCTTCTTCTATTATTAATTTCTACCTAAGGGCAAATGCCACGAGAACTTACTTTCGTTTCTGCCTCCTGCTGCCATTTCAACTGTCAGGAACAGCAGGGGTCAAAAATGAAAGGCACCACCTTAAAGAAAAGCTGTGCCACAGTGTCATTTCAAAACCTGACAGCTTTGTGCAGTCCCAAATCGTAAGGGAAAGGGATTGTCACTTGTGCCTCCCGTTGCCATTTTGACAAAGGAAGACATTCCCCCACATCCAAAGGCAACAGTAATTTTAAAATGGCAAGTAGAAACATTTCGCAAGTGGTAAGTGGGAATGGTCTTTACCCCAATGACTGCAAACCATTGTGAGACGGGGAATAGCTCAGAGACTATTCACAGAAACAAAAACAAAAACAAAAACAAAGAAAGAAAGAAAGAAAAAAGAAGAAGAAAGAAGAAAACAACCTGAGAAAATGGATTTTTTTTGTTTGACCTTTAACATAATAATGAGAGTCTAATGTACAATGTGAGAGAGCACGCCATAAGCCAAAATGATAAAGTAATGCCAGGACCTTAGTTAATTTTATTTAAAAATAAAGAAACTGTATTATGTTGTATTCTGTAGAAAAGGTGATCAAGAAAAGATAACTCTGAAGGGGTTAAGACTCTAAAATGGATAGAGTGGACAGCTGCTTCAAAACTAATTCATAAGTCCAAGATATAGAAAGAAAGAAAGAAAGAAAGAAAGAAAGAAAGAAAGGAAAATTTACTTTCAAACATCAAATTCAATGTTAAGAAAGGGCTGGTATCATTTTTTTTCTCCTCGGAGTGCAACTGATTTTAAAGAGGCAGAGAAGTAGAAAAGTTTACGATACTGAGGTAAATTTTTGGAGGCACAAGTGTGGGAAAAGGCCATTAATTGAAAGGAAAAACAGGATAGATACACATCTTTTCTTCCCCCTTGAGATATCTGTCAGGAAATATAAGCATTTGGAGGAAATACAAATTGCTGCACTTAATGACCGTACTTTCTAGTAAGAGACACATTGAGTTCAGTCTGTCCTCCTCCCGTGAGAATGGACGGTATTACGACGTGCAAGAAGACTGCACGAAAGACTTTGGGGGTACCGTCCATGGCTGCACGGAGTTGGTATTCCACTGCAAACGAGGACGGGGTCTGGGACGGATAAGGATGGGGCAGAAGGACAGAGGTAGCTTCCTGGAAGATCTGCCTGCCCTGGGTTACAGTCCACTGGAAAGTGTGGACTCAAATCCGTGTCAGCATCACACAACAGGAGTGCAGATGCAAACCAAGAACATGATATTCTCTCATGAAATTTAAGGTTAAGCCCGGTTTGGTTGGAGAATGTGCAAAGATGGTCAAGGAAGCCACATCACGCCTCCCAAATGTAACAGTGATACAGACCATCAAAGGAAAATCACGATCCGCAACGTAATAAGAGACAAGGATACCTTAAGGAACAAGAGCCCTCCCCCCTCACAAGTATATTCTTATCCAGGACTGAGCTACAAATGCAACCATATCACACAGAGAGCTGCAGCAGCTCGTTCGTGTTCAGAACACTCCTAAGCAGATGAATGGTTTCTCCTACTGAGTCAGTGTTAGGAGCTTTGAAAGGATGGGTTGGGCACTTGTCGGTAGTTTGAGTCGTAGTCTGTAATGATCCGAGTGGTATATGGGGTTACCCGGGACAATACTCTGGGCACCCTTCTTCTCCCATCTTCTTCTCCCATCTTCTAACTGCCTTCATTCAGAGCAATCAAGTAATTCTGGATTTAAGTGTTATTTTTCTACCACTGTATGAGGATGCAGGGCATCTATAGGTAGCTTAATTTCTGGCTATTTAACACATGAAATACTAGTCAACAGCAGCTACCTTACAGGTGTTGATCAGATCTTGAGTGCTAAATTCACTCTCCTTTGTGGGGCACCTGGGTGACCCAGTCAGTAAAGCATCAGACTTTTGATTTCCACTCAGGTCATGATCTCACTGCTCATGGCATCGAGCCCCTCATCAGGCTTTGCACGGACAGTGCAAAGCCTACTTAGGATTCTCTCTCTCTCTCTCTCTCTCTCTCTCTCTCTCACACACACACACACACACACACACTCCCTCCCTCCCCTGCTCATTCTCTTTCTCAAAATGAAAAAAAATTAACTCTCCTTTGCTAAGATGCTTTCAAGGCAGACTAGTATATCTGAAATTATTTATGGCCTTTTGAGTGAGAAATACCAAAAACAGGTCTTTCAAAAATCTACCATTTACTAGGAGAACAACTTTGGAGAAATCAGTTACCATCTTTCATCGGACCATGGGGATGCCCCAAACCTCAAAGACTGGGGAAAGTAAGCCACGCAAAGTACCTGTCACCTAAGCACACACTAGATGGTTCCTTTAACCAAAATTCCTTCGCTCGGAACAGCCGATAGAACGACACATAACAAATCAGGCCAAAGGAGAATGGATCCCTTTGTATGGGACAGAAGTAGAGGTGGACCGATCTTTATGTTTGAATCCATTTTTGCATCACATGCCTGGATGAGAGGGCTGGGTATTACATCACTGTTGGTCACATTCACCTTAGACTGACGGAAATCCAAATGATGCAGATCTGACCCCTCAGGCCAGC
Organism: Panthera uncia; assembly: GCF_023721935.1. Classification (NCBI taxonomy): domain Eukaryota; kingdom Metazoa; phylum Chordata; class Mammalia; order Carnivora; family Felidae; genus Panthera; species Panthera uncia. The sequence continues at coordinate 191,889,776 of NC_064811.1, forward strand.
CCCAGCTCCCCAAGTTTTGGGCCGCCCTCAACCCAGACATCAAGTTTGGCCCTTTCAAGAGTAAGGGGGAATGAGGACTCCTGTGTGTATATCACGTCCACTTCTGCCTTACGGTCCCCTCCTCCCTTTTGACTTGCCTGCTTTATGGCCTGCCCTCTGCCGACCTCCAGCCTGCCTGTGGTCTTAGGCATTTGAGAAATCGCAGAGCTCCGACCTTCCCCTGCTGTTGACCTCGGACTTCCTGATCCGTCGTCTTCTCAACCCGGCCCCACGTTTACTTCTCGACTTCCCGCTTGCTCTCGGAGTCTGGGTTTCTAGGTCAGCCGCTGCCCATGGATCAGTCTGACAGCTCGGGCGACCATGTTCGGTGCAGGTTGACAATTTAACACTTGGAGTGGGCGTATTCGTGTCATGATTCCTAAAAGATTTAACATACATCACGCAGGGGTCGTGATCAGGTTTTACAACGAGGGGAACTTGCTCACTTGCGACTACATCAGGCATGATATGCCTCCCATCTGACAGCCCAATCAATTTTGTGTTCCCTTTTGGCCAGTTGCCACATCCACCCTCCGCTTAGGACCTTCTGGAAAAAACGTGTTCCTTGCACATGGCTTTACCGCCCCCACAAACATAGAGCGAATCCCCCTTTTATTTCCTGCTGTTCTTTTATAAAGAAAACTGCAATATCCCATTGTTTTCCTAATCTTTCCATTTAGATGACCTAGAATGGGATGCAAATTAAATGCTTTTCAAGGTGGCTAACCCCTTCACTCTCCTGAAACTGCATTATCGTTGGTCATCAGTGACATTTTAACTGTCTTTTGTATTCGTCCTATTTTATAATTCTGCGTCAAACCCTAAGTCCTGAACGAACGCCAGGGATCACCAAACACAAAGGTAACGAGGACTCGAGCAAAACCAGCCAAATTTTAAGGAGCACCACCGGGCACTGGATGATGTCAGTCTCAAAGACAACCCGTCCCGAGCATCACACAAACCACTCCAACCAAAATGTTTAGGTAAGTAGCATATTTAAGTGGTCAGGGAGACACCAAAGCCAACGAGCACATTCGATTCAGGAAATGGAAGAAGTCACGGCAGGAGCCAGCAGGTGGTAGTACACGTTCCCAGGTAAATGTGCACAGGGCGGAGGGCTTCTGGGGACGTGGGCCCAGAGCAGCACCATCTCCCAGCCGACTGGGAGACGCAGGAATGGAGACCTAGAGCGGAGAATCAAAGGCTGGGAAATAACGGCACATCCTGACACCGCCACAGAAGCTGCACAAGAATTCTGGCCGTCGACTGCGTCCTAAAGACCCTTCTTCTTTTTTCCTCAGGCATCCTAATTTTCTGCCAACCTCTTTTATTCTTCAGTCTCTATCTTCTTTGAAAAATCTGTCTTGTCTGGACACGAAATTTAGATCAGAGCTTGGCTCTTTTTCTTTCCAGATAGAGATAGAGATGGAGACAGAGAGACAGAGAGACGAGCACTTGGAGAGTTAAGCATGCTGTTCCACAGGTGGCTAAAAGCCAGAAGACACAACACACACACACACACACACACACACTCGGATGGGTATGTATGTGGCCATATGCATATATAGATGTATAATATGTATAAAATATATTTACATATATGCATATTTTCAAATATATACATTATAAGACAAGTGCACGGTATATGTGTGAATGTATGAATGTTTGTGGGTGTGTATTCTCACGGTAGAATATCTTATCTATTCGTTACTAAAACCATGACATATTAATGTAAATAAACTGACAGGCAGAATAATTTTGCCACAATCTTACCACAAAGGAACAGTCCTACATCACAGCAACTGAATAGAGAGATACATTCGGGATCACCTACCTTACCTCGAATTTAACCTATCTGATGCTAAACACATCATCTTCGAAATCAACTTAATTCGATTTTTTTTTAATTTTTTTAACGTTTTATTTATTTTTGAGACAGAGAGAGACAGAGCATGAACGGGGGAGGGGCAGAGAGAGAGGGAGACACAGAATCGGAAGCAGGCTCCAGGCTCCGAGCCATCAGCCCAGAGCCCGACGCGGGGCTTGAATTCACGGACCGCGAGATCGTGACCTGAGCCGAAGTCAGACGTTTAACCGACTGAGCCACCCAGGCGCCCCAATTCGATTTTTAAAAAGCAGGTGGAAGAGGGACCTGTCTGGAATCCTATAACTGAGAACCTCACTGAGCACCATTGCACACGGACGCACAGATGATGAAAAGCCCAGAGTCTAAGAGACCCCCAAAAACGAACCACCAGAGTCCAGAG
>NC_064811.1:191892091-191937628 GCF_023721935.1 Panthera uncia
TTTCCCGTAACTTAAGCTTTTAAGTTTTAATTTTCTCAGGCCTCTCAATGACAGATGTCATTGGAACACGTCTCTTTCCTTTACTGGGCTCCTTCCTCAAACACGCTGTCACTTCACTGTGGTCCCTGGATCCTTCCAACGTACCCTGACAGGAAGAGATATTTCTTCCTTAAATGGAGGCCAGGAATTTAATCTCACTTTCCTGGTTTGGGTTCGGTGTCCATCCCCAAAGTAGTTATTGTAGCCAGAGGTAGGGGCTCCGCAGGCCTGAGCCACAAGCACCAGAAAGACGAACACAGACTCTGAGTGGGAAAGTGGTGTTTCCCCACAGGAAAGTGAAAATCGTTCCTGGAATGACTGAGAGATGAACACTGGGCACAGGGAAGAAATTTCCAGAACGGTTCCTCCTTTTACTGTCTATGGAATTAGATGGTTATTTTCTTTACTGCTCTTTCTAAAATAGGCCTGCTTTTAATTGCTTATTTTAACACATTGCTGGGGTGCCTGGGTGGCTCAGTCAGTTGGGCATCCAACTTCGGCTCAGGTCATGATCCCATGGTTCATGGAGCCTGCTTTGGATTCTGGGTCTTCCTCTCTCCTACCCCTCCCCTGCTCATGCTCTGTCTCTCTCTCTAAAAAAATAAATAAATGTTAAAAAAATTAACACATTTCCTTCACATAACTTACAATATTTGTAATTGTGGGGCACCTAGGTGGCTCAGTTGGTTAAGTAACCGACTTTGTCTTAGGTCATGATCTCATGGTTAGTGGGTTCGAGCCCCACGTTGGACTCTGTGCTGACAGCTCAGAGCCTGGAGCCTGTTTGGATTCTGTGTTTCCCTCTATCCCTGCCCATCTCCCACTCACACTCTGTCTCTCTTTCTCTCAAAAATAAATAAACATTTAAAAAAATTTAAAAATAATGTGTGAAATTTTTAAAAGTATTTTCCACTTATTCATCATGTAACACATGAAAATCAAGCTCCATTAATTGCAGGCATCTTATTTATTTTAAATCTTGAGTGACTAGCACATCTCTGGTACATTTTTTTAACTCAATATACATCTTTTTTAATGTTTAATTATTTATTTTTGAGAGAGAGTGTGTGTGAGAATGAGAGAGTAGGGGAGGGGCGGGGAGAGAGAGGGAGTGAGAAAATCCCAAGCAGGTTCCACAATGTCAGTGCAGAGCCCGATGTGGGGCTTGATCTCACAAAATGACTAAGAGATCATGACGTGAGCCAAAATCAAGTCAGATGCTCAACCGACTGAGCCACCTGGGCACCCACCGCAATATATATCTTTAAAAAAAATGAAAGAATTGCACATGATGTATGTGAAAAAATATATGGAAATACTTTCTTAAATGTTAGCAGACATCAATGTGATGAACCTCGAGATGATTTTTTTCTTTTATTTCTTTTTCCTTTTTTCAAAAATGTGTAAGCATAACATAGTTTTCTCTTTGCTTTTTTATATACATATAAACAATACCACTTTTTCCTATTTGTTTTAGTTGTAAAAAGCTATGCAGTTTCACAGAATCGCCTGAAGGGGGCACACTCAAGGCGCACGCGATGTAGTTATCCAGACCAAAGATAAGAATGGCTTCAAATGGATAGGGCCAGAGGGACAGGAAACTGAAGACAAGATTCCATCAACAGCTTTCCTCCCACTTTATCTAATGCCTCTGTTATTCTCCAAAAAATTCAAAGTTATTTACCAAAAACCATACCTCACACACCCAAACTGGTTGCTTTTTTTGTACCAATTCTGACTTGAAGTTACATCCCACGTAGTATTTTTATAAACAGTGATGCAGACAGCCAACGAAGCATATAAAAGAGGTGATGTGGCAAAGTAGAAACATGAGTTTTACAAAGAAAGGGCACGGGAGGGCACAGGCTGTGGCCTCAGGGAAATGTGGCCTGGCTTACGTGTCCCTGAGCCAGGCAGTGAACTACACTTTTACATGTAGGGAGGGTGAGCGCCTATCGCATACGGAGAGCCGAATGCCGCCTGTGGTCATCAGAGCCACTTGAAACGTTCTCTTAACCTGATCTTCATGTTTGCCATTGACAAATGTCTGAAAACTTCCTTCTTAATGAGTCCGTAAGTGATTCTTCTCTTTTCACTCTTAACGTTAAATCTTTACCTTACCTTCTCTTGATTATCTCAGTAAATCCATTCATTGGGCTACCATACTTGCCCACACAAAAGGGACTATCTCATGTTTAAGTCCTCACCAAGACTTTCACATTGGAAAGTGGCTGTCAATTACATCATCTAGAGCCACAGCGACCCGTTTGGGAAGACACGATAGGCTCTATCAGTGATCTCTATCAATGGTGATGGTAGGGGCTTACAGAAACACCAAACGGAGTAAATTTTTTTTTTTTAAGACAAGGAAGTTTAGCACAAATTTCATCCGGTTTCTGTTGGTTTGATCTTACGCGGACAAGTGTTGGATGTTAAAGAAAAGACTCTTAAGAATCACTGTTAAAAGCCGACAGTAAGTGGTTATGCTGTAGAGATAACAAAAATACAACAGAATGAAAAAAAAAAAGGAAATGGGAACTTTTGGGTAGGGATAAATCTTCCAGTGACAGCATCGTACACATTTTTAACAAGTGCTCTCAAACAACCTAGATGGAATGAAAGATCTGCTCTAAAAACTGTGCATCTGATAATGGTAAAGACCCTTGTGATGAAAAATACATGAAAAGGGTTTGAAAAAAACAGTTTCATGGAAATTGAGAGGATGAAAAAAAGCAACGTTTTGAAATTAAATTACCGTTTTATATAATATGTGTTTGTAAAAACTTGTGTTGTGGCAAACTTCAATAAATTAAAGAGTTTAGGGGCACCTAGATGGCTCAGTCAGTTAAGCATGTGACTCTCGATTTCGGCTCAGGTCATTATCTGGAGGTCATGAGGTCAAGCCCTGCGTTGCCTCTGCCCTGACAGTGAAGAGCCTGCTTGGGATTCTCTCTCTGTCCCTCCCCTGCTTGCGCGCTCTCTCTTCCTCTCTCTCATTCTATCTCAAAATTAATTAATTAAAGAGTTTAATAGACATTTGACCGCTTCTGCTAAATCGCATAGCCAGGCAGTAGACAAGTAAAGAGCATGAAGTGGGAATCTCTGAACCCACACTCCATCACTTGCGACCACTTTGACCTTGGGCAAGTTGCTTAACTCTGCTTTGCCTTAATGTGCTTCGTAACACAGGGATAGAGTACTTACCTCATAGGATTACTCTGAGAATTGAATGAACTAAGTCCACTACATGTCAGCTCTCTAGATACAGACTTCACAGAGCATTTCTTATCTACTTCATCTATTGGCACTTATATACAAACTTTATATTTAGTTGCCCTTTTGTTTATCTGTCACTGTCCACTAGACTAGAAACAAAAGAGAACAGCGGTTAGGTTACACATTTGCAGATCGCCATTGCACTGCCACGGTCCCACGCACAGTGACGGCACTCAGTGGTCATGTTGACCGATGACGTCTGATTCCTCACTAAGCACCTCAATATGTTGAGAGTCATGTGTGTCGCAGAGTTTTATAAATGCATCTCATCAATTATTTTACTAAACAGGTAAAACAACATGTTGCTAAAACATTGCAAATCACTCAGTGAGAATCTCAGGCACTACAATTTTTCCTACCTCTGTCTTTATCTGACTTAAATCAGAGTGTCTCTTTCCAGTTGAATCACATTTCATGTGTGTACATTCCTGGTCCATCTCTTTTGAGAATAGTTGCCTCTTCCCAGACAGGCCACGTATGGCAAAGGAAATGGAGTAGACTTTGTCCTTCATACATATTATCTTTCATCAGAAACCGATCGCCTTCTCTGATGTCCAGTCAATGAGGTCACAGGGCAAGCAAACTCATGGGGATGTGAAGGATGAGAGATTCATAATCTATAAACTATGGCTATTGGTCACCAGGAATTGTCAATGCCCCAAATACCTTCCTCACTCTCTCTGTCAATCACCCCTTTGCTTGGTTTCATTGCCTGAAATATGTGTATTAACAATCACTTGGGGATAAAAACAGTCTGTTATATTCAAATACCCTAGAGAGATATGCTGATAGAAGAGAGGGAGGAAATTACTCAATGACTCAGCAAGGAAGTAATTCTAACTGAAAACCCTTCTCTCCCCCACCCCCACCCAAGAGGAAGGAACTTCCTCATGAATAAGAGAAAGGAAATGTCTTAACATCACTGGAGAAGAGATGAACTAGCAAGGATAAATCTTCTGTTTCAGGGACATCCGTGAGAACTGAGCAAGGCAGAAGAACAGACAGCACTAGATAACTAACTACCATGGAACAAAATTCTATAGTAAAAAAGAGATTGATGAGCACATTAAAGAATTTTGCTCTTCTGCACAGTGAAGGAAACAATCAGCAAAGCTAAAAGGCAATGGATGGAATGGGAGAAGCTATTTGCAAATGACATACCAGATAAAGGGTTAGTATCCAAAATCTATAGAGAACTTATCAAAGTCAACACTGAAAGAACAAGTAATCCAGTGAAGAAATGGGCAAAAGATATGAATAGACACCTCTCCAAAGTAGACATCCAGATGGCCAACCGACACATGAAAAGATGCTCACCATCACTCATCATCAGAGAAATACAAATCAAACCCACAGCGAGATACCACCTCACACCTCTCAGAATGGCTGAAATGAACAACTCGGGCAAAAACAGAAGTTGGCGAGGATGCAGAAAAAGAGGATCTCTTTTGCACTGCTGGTGGGATATATATATGTATATGATACATATGTATACATATATATATATATATATATATACATACATACACACATACTTACATATATACAATGGAGTATTACTCAGCAGTCAAAAAGAATGAAATCTTGCCATTTGCAACTCTGTGGATGGAAGTGGAGGGTATTATGCTCAGCGAAATTAGTCAGAGAAAGACAAGTATCATATGACTTCACTCATATGAGGAATTTAAGAAACAGATGAACATAAGGGAAGGGAAGCAAAAATAATATAAAAACAGGGAGGGGGACAAAAGATAAGAGACTCTTAGAGATCAAACTGAGGGTTGCTGGAGGGGTTGTGTGGGGGGGGGTACTAAATGGCATTAAGTACATTAAGGGCATTAAGGAATCTACTCTGAAATCATTGTTGCACCATATGCTGACTTGTATGTAAATTAAACTATAAATAAATTAAAAAAAAAAAGAATTTTGCTCAATTTTACTTGATTTTAGTTTTATAAGATTTATGAATGCACAGTGATAAACTCCTCTGAGCCTCCATTTTCTCGACAAATGACAGTCATAGTGACAATATGATGAGGTTGTGCATAGGAAACGAGATCGCCTATCCGTAAATGTTAGCATGGCGCCCAGTAGAAGCTAAACCAACATTAAAGTCCTCCCCTATTTCTTGGATGGATGAATAGAACTTTTATGCCACAGGGGCTACTGGAATGACTGAACGAGCTAAGATATACAAAACGAGCTTTGGAAGGTGTAAAACACCATCCTAAGGTCCATGACAATTATTACTACTAGCACAAGGATTGTGCATGGTCAGTTGACAGGGATCTGTGTCTCCAAACTGAGCACGGAAGCAGCTGTAGTCAACATCAGGTTATAGACGATTGTTTCACTATGGTACAAAAGCCTCTGTCCTGGGAGTCAGACACCCTGGGTTTGACTTCAGCCCTGACATTTAATACTTCGGAGAGCAGGTAAGATCATAACCAACCTTGGTTTCGACCTCTTATATGATGGAAATGATCATAATACCCATAATACCTACTCAACAGTAGTTACAGTATTTAAGCAAAGTGACGGAGGTGAAGCCTTCTAAAATTGTAGGGAAGCAGTGGGTCAAAGAAGGAGCTGGAATCTCAGCTCAGAAGGCCCACAAATTGCTTACCTTCTCTGAGTCTCTGTCTTTCTTTTAGTATTTTTTTTTTATTTTTTATAACATTTGTTTTTGAGAGACAGAGAGAGGGAGAACATGAGCAGGGGAGAGGCAGAGAGAGAGGGAGACACAGAATCCCAAACAGGCTCCAGGCTCTGAGCTATCAGCACAGAGCCCGATGTGGGGCTCGAACCCACAAACCACAAGATCATGACCTAAGCCGAAGTTGGACGCTTAACCAACTGAGCCACCAGGCACCCCTGAGTCTCTGTTTTGCAACCCTGCAAGATCGATACCTCAGGGTCATTGTGAAGATGAAGTAACGAAGCAGGTCAGAGCTTCTCAGACATTTCAGCCAAGTGCCTTCAAAAGCAGAGGAGTGACCTGTGCACCCAGAGGAATCAAGCGGAAAAGGGAAAAGTGCCACTATGAGCATGAAATTTCTCTGAGGTTTTTGAATTAATTGTTATCTTTTATGCAAACGGCGCGTTTTCCCGCAAACTATGAGCGTTTCACTTTTAAAATCTTTTCCCCCCAAATCTTTCAATAATAGTAATTTTTGAGGAAGAAACACAATGTTTACCCACTGATTTCAGATAATCCTGGGCATCACTGCCTGGTTACAGAAACACAATATTGTAAGAAGGGCTGGCAGGGCTTGGATGACAGCAATTATGGCTTCATTTTCACCCCCTCCAAATGGCAGCCATATTGTTCCTATTAGAGGTTTCCTACCTCAATGACCAACCATACCTCCTCCTCCTCTCCATTCCCTGGGAGGACACAACCCACAGGCGATCTCTGCCATACATATCCTTCCTGCTACCAAGTGACCACAGGTTCTTTTGCAGCCTAACCTGTCCCCAAAAACGTTTGTTCAAGTCTCATTCTGAACACTTTCAGGTTATCTAGAATGCATCGAAATTGTTTTAGACTCAAATTATGTTGTGGTTAACTTACAGATGACTTTCAATAGCAGCAGAAAATTCAATCTTGCACGGCCGTGTCCCAAGTTACATAATCTAAGAATGTAAAAACGGATTTACTGTTTTAAGTAACTGTAAAAATTGCTATTTCATCCTTTATATTTAAAAGATGTGTCTGTCCGGATTTAGGCTCCGGATGTAGTGGATCAATTTAGGCTATTTTCATCTTACAAATTAAATATATAGAAACACTTGGTTAAAACTGTAATTCTGCATTTCAGTGGTTCAATTTTCTGTCCTAGCTATAGCATTAAATCCATATATTCCTTGGATACAGCCACCAGGCCCTATTCAACTCTGTATCCTGACTACCACTCGGCGAGCAGCCTTGCCCATAATAGGAGCTTGGAAAAGTTGTCTTCGATGCATGAAATACAGATCTGTCCATAAATGCCCTTTGAGATTGAATAGCTAACTTTTGCAAGAAACTTTATGGGTACATAAGTGATTTAACCTGTGTCTGTAACCTTTATCACAAAAATTCTGGAATCAAATCAAATTTGTTTCTCTGAAGTTGTATGATTTATTGGAATTCTTTAAGTCTGGGTCATTCAAGTAAAAAGCCTATATGTTAAAATTAGGAGAATCTTGTCTAATGAAAAGAAATTATCATAGGCACTGTAAGAATTTTCTGATTTTCTACTTTAAAAAATCAGTAAAGGGGCGCCTGGATGACTCAGTCGGTTGAGCGTCTGACCTCGGCTCAAGTCATGATCTCACAGGTTCTGAGTTCGAGCCCCGCGTCGGGCTCTGTGCTGACAGTTCGGGGCCTGAAGCCTGATTCGGATTCTGTGTCTCCCCCTCTCTCTGCCCCTCCCCTGCTCATGCTCTGTCTCTGTCTCTGAATAAGAAAATAAACGTTACCAAAAAAAAATTTTTAAACACTAAATGGTTTCAACTAAACACATGTGAAAAAGCAATTATCTTAGGTAACCAAATCTAGCACATTCCCACAGGCTTCAAGTCGATTCAATGTTCTGCTGTGTGGCTTTTCATTATTGTCCTGTTTCATATGGTAACAGTGTGAGTCCTTGGTAGTAACCTATCAGTCTCTTTGTTCTTATTGGCCTTGGCTGGTGAAATACGGCTTCATTATTTAAAACCGTCAGATATCAGGGTGCCTGGCTGGCTCAGTCAGTAGAGCATGGGACTCCATCTCAGGGTCAGGAGTTCAAGCCCCATGTTGGGCATGGAGCCTATGTAAAAGTTTTTAAAAATTAAAATAATCAGATATCTATATTATGGTGTCTTTAGGATATAATTTTCCCTCTTGTGTTTATTCTTTAAAACTCAAGTAATCTCTTCCTCTCTGTTCCCCTCTTTGCTGACTGATAATAATTTGCTGGTTATTTTGATAGAAATAAGTTTGATTTAAATTGTGGAAAATAATTCTAGGAAGGATGCTAACTGAATAAGAAATGACCCATTGTACCTATTACTCCAGAATTTTATATCTTCTCAAAACAAAATGTTGTTTTTTTTTTTAACGTTTATTTATTTTTGGGAGACAGAAAGAGACAGCCCATGAGCAGGGAGGGGCAGAGAGAGAGGGAGACACAGAATCTGAAGCAGGCTCCAGGCTCTGAGCTGTCAGCTCAGAGCCCGACACAGGGCTCAAACTCATGAACCATGAGATCATGATCTAAACGGAAGTTGTACTTTTAGATGACTAAGCCACCCAGGAACCCCCAAAAATGTCTTTTATTTTAAAGAAAATATCCTATTAAAATATTTCATACTATTAAATAACTCATTTTAAAAATAAAGATGTTAATTACTGGGGACACTAAATTATATAAACCATATTTTAAATATTTCATACTTTAGGTTGATATTTTCTTCCACTTTCCAAAGACCGAAAGTCAATTTTTAGATGTGCTAAAAGCAAAATGACTCAAAAAGTACTAACTGCCAATTTTTTAGAGATATCCATCAAAAATAAAACAAACAAAGAAATCTAAACAGGTATCAACCCCAATCTGGACACAAAACGCCCACCATTACTGCCTCCCTGCCTACTAATACCAAAATGTAATTATCACTTTATCAACTTATAAAAGAGTACTATTTCATTCCTTTTATCTATGTGACCAGCAGGTTTACAAACTATCAGTACTGTTGCTACATGTGAAGCTATAAATATTGTATGGTTATTTTTTTTTAATTTTTTTAATGTTTTTATTTATTTTTGAGACAGAGAGAGGCAGAGCATGAGCAAGGGAGGGGCAGAGAGAGAGGGAGACACAGAATCCGAAGCAGGCTCCAGGCTCTGAGCTGTCAGCACAGAGCCCGACACAGGGCTCGAACTCACAGACCATGAGATCATGACCTGAGCCAAAGTCGGATGCTTAACCGACTGAGCCACCCAGGCGCACCTGGATGGTTATTATAAATAATCACAAGAGGTGTCTCCAAATCCTATACAAAAGGAGATTGTGCCACCACTGACTTCAGTGCAGTCTACTGAAATAGTCTGATTCTCTGCACACGCATTCCATGAATGTCAGCTTGGATTAGAAATGTATTCAGGGGCACCTGGGTGGCCCAGTCTGGTGAGTGTCTGACTCTTGATTTCAGCTCAGGTCATGATCTTACGATCCTACGGTGAGATCAAGCTCTGCATCAGGCTCTATGCCATTTCTCTCTGTCCCTCCCCTACGTGTGCTCTGTCTCACTAAAAATACATTTTAAAACATTTAAAAAATCGTTTTAAAAATATATTCAAAGCGTATCATGCTGCAAATTTTTTTTTCAGGGCTGCCTCCCTGCATCTTTATTGCTAAGGGATCAGGACTTTAAATACATTTAATTGTTTCTAAAATGCCACTGAGAAAACAGACCTGCTACCATCTAATAAATTGCACAGAAAAATGTAATTAATGTTGGCTTACAAGGTCCATTTTACAATGCTTGTACACCCAATCATCGCTCTTCGTGTATTTTTTTTTACTTCTTTTTTTTCCTCTTTTCTTTTTTTAATTTAAATTTTAGTTAGTTAACACACAGTGCCATATTGGTTTCAGGAGTAGAATTCAGTGACTCATCACGTCCGTACAACAAACACCCAGGGCTCATCACAACAAGTGCCCTCCTTGATGCCCATCATTCATCTAGCCCATCTTCCACCCACTTCCCTCCATCAACCCTCAGTTTGCTCTCTATCATTAAGAGGCTCTTGTGGTTTCTTTCCCATACCCGCCCCCCGCTTCCCATATGTTCACCTGTTTTGCTTCTTAAATTCCACCCTTGAGCGAAATCATACGGTATTTGTCTTTCTCTGATGGACTTATTTCGCTTAGCATAATACATTCTAGCTCCATCCATGTCATTGCAATTATGCCACACTTTAAAAGGTACAAAGATCTGAGGAGAAAAAAATACTAACCAAATTAGGGTAATCAAATTAGGTAACAAATGATTATGGTATAAGGTTGTGAGGAAATCACACTTCCTACGTTTGCTTCATTGTGCATTTTCTTACAGAGTTAGTTATCTTATGAATTATGCTGATATGCATCTTGAAAATGCTTATTTTACTCTGAATGAAAAAAATATTAAGTAATTGAGGACTATAGGATATGAGCTACAATTTCGCTGAGAGCAGATGAATGAATGCTCAGAAGAAGACTTTCCAGAGTGGGAAGATTCTAAGACCCGGTCTACAGAAGGACTCTGGGTATCACGTGGCAGACGGAACAGAAAAGACAAGAATGAGCAAAATGCGTGCTCTACGCCTGCCTCAAGTGTGTTTGAAGTGCAGTCACAGGAGTGTTTCAAGTAAATAAAAGGGTGTAAGGGGTGGGGGAATAGGGAAGGATAAAAGAGTCTGGACACCTTAAGGGCAAAGCAAAACATGTGCACTCCATCTAGGATAAAAAGGGAGCCCAGAAGAGCATTCACACCTAGACAGAGCAGGAAAGTTTTAGAAGTTGAAGGTCTTTGTGAGAAGGGAGTGGTGAGTTGGGAATTTACGGCGCGTAGAAGGTTGGGTAGATAAGGAACCGAGAGACAGAAAAGGACTGAGCTTAATTGGAGTCCTCAGAGTCTGAGCAGTGTCTTGAAAGACTGAGGTCCAAAGGGTGGACATTGCATTCTGACAGTATGAAACACAAACAGAAGCCCACAGAGCCTGGGAAACTGAGCAACTGGGAGGAGCCTGAGAAGAATTATTAAAATTGATGTTGAAATAACTAAAGATACAGAAGAAACATAGATTATGACCAAGTGCTGCAATTATGGTGTAAGGTGCACACTGGTGAGTTAATTCTTTTTTTTTTAATGTTTTTATTTATTTTTGAGAGAGAAAGAGACAGAGCATGAGCAGGGGAGGGGCAGAGAGAGAGGGAGACACAGAATCGGAAGCAGGCTCCAGGCTCTGAGCCGTCAGCACAGAGCCCGATGAGGGGCCCGAACTCACAGAGTGTGAGATCATGACCTGAGCCGAAGTCAGACTCTCAACCAACTGAGCCACCCAGGCGCCCCGAGTTAATTCTTACTGAAGACTCACTTTGGGGCTTGCTGAAAATCAGCATTCTCACACATAAATTTTACATAAATTGCATCTTTTGAAATGTTTATTTTTTTATTGACAAAGAGAGAGTATGTGCAAGCAGGGGAGGGACAGAGAGAGAGGGAGAGAAAGAACCCCAAGTAGGTTCCACACTGTCAACGCAGGGCCTGATGGGGGGCTCAGTCTCACCAACTGTGAGATCATGACCTGAGCTGATATCAAGAGTCAGATGCTTAACCAACTGAGCCACCCAGGCACCCCATAAGTTGCATTTTAAAGCAATCAGGTCAAAGGATCGAGATTTTGGCAAAGACAACCGAATGCCATCGGGCCAGGGATGTGCAGTAAACATATCACCCCTTTCCCTCCTGGGAGACGCCCTCAGGTTATAGTGATGGTTTCCAGGCCATCCGGAGGGGAGACATGCTGAGACACGTAAAGCCATGAACAGGAAGGAACTCCCTGGACATCTTAGTCCCCGCCCAGCCTTGACATATTTACCTGTTACGCTTGCAAATGACTTTGATAAGCCAAATTGCCCAAATCTCACCTCTGGTTTACAGGTACAGTCTCTCAAGTACTCCCAATGCCATATTTCTGTGTTATCCAAGGATTATAAGTAATAAGTAGGCAATCTGCATGTACAGTTACATTGTAATTACATTTTAATGACCATCGTGTGGAAATGGACCATCATTTATCTTCTGTACCACATGGCCTGGGGAACTGAGTACGGCTGGCCTAGCTGAGATCTATCAGCATGGTTTAAAGGAAACAGGAAGACCTACAGGGAGGAACTGGGGTCGTAGGAGCTCTGATGGAATTTGATCCTAGCAATAAAGAACTATTGTTGAGTTTCTGGTCAGGCAATTTAAAGGAACCATTAGATCTTGAACTCTGCAAGATTACGAATTATTTCTATAGTACTGAGTCTAAGTAGACAGCCATCCTCAAGGTAAAACAGACAGGCTTTATTTATTTGGAGGGAAAAAAAAAGTCTTACATCAATTTATTTCTTTATTCAGCACTAATGTTACATTTGCAGCACGGTGTCTTTTCTCCAACTCCATCCTGGTCATCATTTTTATCAGTGTCTTTCAATGGAGGCAGAAAACACACAGCAAATTCTGTCATATGAAATAGGACCATTTAAAAAAATGTACTGAGTAAGAGTCAAAATGCAAAACAAAACAAAGCAAAAACCTAGAGGCTAAAACAATGAGCTTAATACAACAGAATATTTAACTGAGAAAGAAAAAACATATCGGTGCTAAATGCATCACTACGGTTTCTATCACGCCACAGTTGCCCCTGGTAAGGGTCTCCCTCCAACCATCTGGGCTTCAGCTGTGTTTTGTCCAATAAAATACACCAGTTTGGAGGCATAGGATTTAAAGGTGGGCACCTGTTCCACAGACCCTACCCACAGATTGTCCCATGAGTTATAGGGGGAAAAAAAGAAACATAACAGAGTCAGATTGTAATTCTTTCTGGAATATACAAAAATCACATGATAATTTTCAAGAAGAGCTAAAGTTGAAGGAAAGGAGCGGTGCAAAAGAGGAAATCATATTCTTAGAGGAGCACCTGGGTGGCTCAGTCGGTAAGGCATCTGATTTCAGCTCAGGTCATGATCTCACGGTTCGTGGGTTCGAGCCCCGCGTCGGGCTCTGTGCTGACAGCTCAGAGCCTGGAGCCTGCTTGGGATTCTGTGTCCCCCTCTCTCTCTGCCCCTCCCCCACTTGCACTCTGTTTTCCTCTCAAAAATAAACATCAAAAAATTAAAAAAAAAAAAAAAGAAGAAGAAACCATAATCTTAGAAAAGCAGCCGCTGTTAAGCAGATAAAGATGAAAACAGTGACAGAAAAGCAGTCAGGGGACAAAGGCAGCCACTTACTGGTAACTGGTTAACAGGCAGGGCCTGGAAGAGATCTCCGATTGGCAACATTTGAGCAGGGGTCAGTTTCCATGGTGTAAACACTCCCAGTCTGGACAAGTGAAAGCTACCAATGTGAAGTCACTGAATGTAGTTAAACAGCAGCCTCCACAACACGGAGAAGGGGACTCCAGGAATATTTCTGCCACCGAGCTCCTTGCACTTCTTGAATCCGCTTCCACTCTCCATGAGGTTTTGCCTGGCTGTCTTTATGGTTTGGAGATGGCCATCAAATTACCATCTCCCTAATTAACCCAAGGGAGTCCATACCCAATAGAACTTGAAAAATCCCCTGAAAAAAAAGTTTTTTAATCCAATACAAAAAAAATAAAAATGAAAGCTAAAGGAAGCTCACGATGTGGAAGATTTCAGTAGCAGAAGCTAAACATATTCAGGCGCTTTAGACTGGAGATGCTGTCGTAAACTCTCCATCCCTGTTCAACCCCATAAAAGCCGAATTTCCAACTTCCTTCATTCATTTACCTCCTCGAAATTAACGGAAATAACAATCGCGACAGAAGCGTCAGTGGCTCCGCTCTTGCTGGAGAAGAACAGCAGGAACAAAGTCCTCCCTGCTGGTCCCCTCCAGGAAGCACGGGGCCTGGGGGGGCGGAGGAGGGGTTGAGTTCCTTGCTCTAGCTTCCTGTGTCTCAGGTGTAACAGAGGATTTCACAAGCTCACCCCAGACCACCAGAAAGGAGCAGCCTCACCTGGGAACTTTTGGGAATACACATTCCCATCCACACACTTCCTAACTCGGAAACTCTGCCGGTGGGGGCCTGATGATTTTTGCTTTTCACAAGCCCTCCAGGAGACACCGCTGCACATTAAAGTTCGAGAACCTTTGCTCTAACACCTCGTGCCCTTCAGTATACGCTTCTTCTCATTCCAGGCGCCATGACAGTTAACTCAGAATGTCAGCATTAGGGACCACTTACAGTTTCTACCTAATTAGCACTGGTATGAACGGCGATAATTCCAATTCCGCTGGCTTTCCGCTTGCTCACCTCTGCCGAATTCACAATCCTACCCTCCCCCAAAGTCGCTCCCCACATCTGGAAGTCTTGCAGGGTCTCACCTAAGTTTCTGAGAAGCAGTGCACACGTTCTGGCTCTGCCTCCCCTTGGTTATGTCCACTGGCCCTGAAGCCACGTGGAAGCTGCATGAGAGCCGCAGAATTTCCAGATCACAGTGCCTGGAAAAGAGGCCAGAGCCTTTCTCTTCAAGTTACATTTTAGAAGCGGGTGTACTGTCTTTGTGTGCTTTATGCTATAGATCAAAAAAAATGGCAGTGTTACCAAGATGCCTCCATGCACATTTTCCGTGAGATTGAAAATGTCCATGCTTTTCTATTGGTTTTCAGGTGGCTGTAGAGCTGACAGGGATATTCAGGAGAGGGAACTATAGCTCCCTGCCCTGTTCCCAGTCAACTCTTGATGGACGGGGAATCTAAGGGATTATTCGGAGAGCCCCTCAATGTGGGTACCCTATGTAAGGAGGGTTTATAAAACCTTATTGGGGAAGAAATGCCAAAAGCGATCATCGTAGTTGACCAATCTAGTGGCATTGCTGCGGGGGGGGGGGGGGGGGAGGATCTGAGGCGCTTGGTAAACATCTTCTAGGAGATAAACAGCGTTTGAGCGTTACCTTAATTTCCTACGTCACCATGGTAACTATAAAAGGCCGCGCGATATTTTAATTTCCAACAGAAGACCATGAAAAGGGTGGATGGGCCCAACCAGCTCCTTGTTGAATCTTTTGTCCTTTCTGTGGAGTAATTATGCCAGCTTCCTCGAATGTGAACTTTCTCAGAAGCAGCAGAGGCGAAGATATTGAAGTGAAAAGCGGCGGGTATATCCAGTACTACCTCTGTCCAATGCACCCAGTGCTCATTCTTCAAGAAATTGTTAGGTACCAGGATTCCCACACAGAGCGTTGCGACACGGAGGCTTTTCTTTCCAGGAAGCAACTTGATTCCTGCTGGCACCACTCAGTTGGGTTCGTACCCAAAGAACTGAGCCCTGAACGCCCCATGGCATAGTTGTTTATATATGTTTTACTTCTTTGTCTCCTATATATGGTAACACACAAACGTGCAGTCTGATTAAGTGGTCTCACGTTGCAAGGTCGTGAGGGACGTTGTCATCTCTGCCCCTCTAGCCAGGTTGCCTTGAGGGTTTTTTTTTTTTACCTTCCCTTAGGGAAGGGATCCTCTCACAGTTAAAATGCAGCTTCAGAATTAATTCAGCCATAGTAGAATATACTTATCTTGGGCGTATTTCTCCAAGTAATAAGACTATAATGAAACGGCATCATAATTTATTTTAAATTTAATTCTAATCAAAACTATTTAGACAGAAACTGATGTGGTGACAATGCCTAAAAATTCAGAAACTGTGAAGAAATGAAATGTAACAGATGTTAAATGTCACTCAGCAGAATATGGCATTCCTATATATTAAGAGAAATATCATACCCCGAAAAATGTAAGTAGGCAGAATGTAATTGATGCAGAATGAAATGGACGCGATGACTACCGTTTATCTTGGTGAATGGTAAGTCAGTGTCTCTTTAGCGCCAACATCAAGGAGTTTTTAAAATTGAATCTCAAAAAGACAAATTAACAGCAAAGCTTCTACCCAATGAATACCTGAAAGGACTAAGTTGAGCCTTTATTAGCTTACAATATAACATAAAGCAAGTCTTCTATAGCATCTGTATCTTTTTGGTAAAGCAGCTACAGTGTAGATTGTATGAAAGCTTCTCAGTTGAAAACTGTACTTCCCCTCATACCTTTGCTCCCAAGGCAGAGCACATCAAACCCAAGCAGGAATGGAGGGAAGCCTTCTTTGACTGAGCCTTTAGTCTCTAGAGCAAACGTCAACACCGGGTCATAAGGGGCAACATCCCAAAAGTAAGAAAGAACAGCTCCCTTAGTGGTTTTTTAAAGATTTTTTCAAAGTAATCTCCATACCCAACATGTGGCTCGAACCTACAACCCCAAGACTAAGAGTCACATGCTCTACCAACTTAGCCGGCCAGATGCCCCAGCTCCCTTAATTTTTGCCAATGCTTACGTTCAAATGCTATTGCCATTGAGACTGCCATAATATATATACAGATTTGAAAGAATCAAATTCTAGGCATCTGATGAGAAGCTATTAGTAAAACATTCTTTTCAGTCACAAGTTAATATTTATTTTTAAAATTGCACTGAACTCCTTTTCTTTTTTCTTTTTTTGAAAGATTTAAGTAATTTGAGGATTTTGAAAGTCCTTGAGTAAAGACAGGGCATATTCAGACCAGAATTCATGGAATACACTCTTAGAATAAAGTTGTATTTTTCTAGTTGGTAACAAAAACTAAGTATCTTTTTGCTTAAACGGCCTGGTACCTCAGGGTATGAGATTTTTTTTTTTTTTCAACACCAAAAGGGGAAGAAAGTAAGTTGATACATAGTTCGGTCGCTGTCTTTCCTGTCTGAAAGCTCAGAGAAACAAAGGTAACATTGTCATTGTTTTATGATTTTAACTCTGCTGGAAAGCTTCTCTAGTAAGTTTCAACTGCAGGGGACACATTTGATGAAAATCTTAAAAGCAGCTGAGTGGTATAAACTGTTGACTTTTATCCTTCCCTATCATGAGTTGCTTATTCTTTGAAGGATCTTTACCTGGGATGCTTTTAACTGCCATTGTCATGTGAAGCCTCTTGTATCCAGAGATAAAACAAAATTAACTTTTCAAGGACACGGGGGTCTGGAAAGAGGAAAGTTATTTAGGAACTGCACATAAATTTAAAAATCTAATCAGTCCTCATACTGAATTTAAGTTTTGTGAACAGTCTATTTCCTCCCATATATCTATAGGGACTGTATGTGAAACTACAAAAAAAAAAAAAAACCAAAACTCACATATCCTCACAAAACAGAACACGCACATTACTTCTTCCTTGGATTAGTTCTCTATGCATTTTCACATCAGTTAATGTGCAACTTAATGGATTCTGAAAGCCAGTTATAGGCACCACCCATTTTCTAAGAATTTCTTAAGTGTTTTTTTAATGTTTTTTTTATTATTATTTATTTTTGAGAGAGAGAGAGAGCAAGCACGAGTCAGGGAGGGTGAGGGAGAGGAGACACAGAATCTGAAGCAGGCTCCAGGCTCTGAGCTGTCAGCACAGAGCCCGATGCAGAGTCTGAACTCATGAACCACAAGATCATGACCTGAGCAGAAGTCAGACGCTCAACTGACTGAGCCACCCAGGTGTCCTCCCTAAGCTTAAGTGTTTCATGCTGTGCAAATCATAGTATAGCTACTATTTTCTTCTCGGTGAATATGAATTTCCCCTGGAAAGAAAGGATTTCTTCTTTTCAAAAACTTGTTTTGCGGCTAACATTACTCAACATTGACCTGTAGTATAAAATCAACTGAGAAGTAATCTCTCCAATCAAGTTTGTTAGTAACAGGTGGCCAACATGGAACAACCCTGGCCTCTTCATACATCTGGAATCACACCTACACGTGTGAGTCTTCACATGTGAATCACGGATGAGAGACTGAGGAGACGAGACGCAGGCTGCCATTCTGCTAAGGGCAGATACAACTATTCACACCCGAAGAACATTAGTAACAATAAAAAGGTTTCATATGAATACAGAGCCAAGAAGGAAGGCAAGATGTTAGCGTCCTTCATACATTTATTCAACCTATATTTATAAAATGTCTACTCTTTAAAATGCTTTCTGATTATATCCATCTTGTAACCTATTTCCATTTAATTTCATTCTGTCCCTTCGAGTTGACTAGCACATTATTTTTTAATCAAGTCTTAACCCTTTAACGTACTAATGAGATGCCCTAATAGACTATTAATGCAGTCTTAACTATTCTTCATCCTTGTAATTCCTTCAATATAAGCAGAGATGGAATTAAAGTTATTCAGTCCCGAGCCTTAATTTACACTCTTTCTCTCATTTGATATTATTGATTGGTTTGAGAACCTCATGGGCAACCGTGTCTGAGCCCAGCTCCCGTGTACTGCTTCTCTTTCCATAGCATTTTCGAACAAGGCGGCAAATATTTCTGGGGCACATGAAGCAGATTATAAATGTCAGAAGTTTTCAACAAGAGAGTAACTGAAAAAGAAAAATATACACATATACATACACATATACATATACATATCAATCAAGAAAGTCTAGGAGCGCCTGGGTGGCTCAATCAGTTAAGAGTCCAACTTCGGCTCAGGTCACGATCTCACAGTTCGTGAGTTCAAGCCCCACACTGGGCTCTGTGCTGACAGCTCGGAGCCTGGAGCCTGCTTTGGACTCTGTGTCTCCCTCTCTGTCTGCCCCTCCCCCACTTGCTCTCTGTCTCTCTCTGTCTCTCAAAAATGAATAAACATTAAAAAAAAAAGAAAAAACCAAAGCATCGGACAGATACAGATTTTAGAGAACACAAGCAACATTCTGACTTTTATGAAGAGATTAGACTCAAGAGCCCAGTTACTTGTGTGGCCAAATTCACTACTGAGTGGTGGTTTTTGGGTTCTTCGTGCAACAGATCTCCCATTACTGCACCCTGCTGTTAATGTCTACATGTGGAAAAACAGACCTACAGTTGGAATAACTTACATATATTCTTAAAAAGAAAAGAAAAATAATGAGGGTAGAGATAAGGTTGACTTTAAATAAAAACTAATTTTTCATTATCTAATTAGGTATTTGCTCTACATGTTACCATATTCCCCAGTTCCAATTATTCAGCAAATTTTATATTCAAGAATACTCAATATCCATATGGGTGTTTTATTTTCCTTTTTCTATCCGTCTTACCATCCCACTCTCCTTCCTTCTGCTTTTTCTTTTCCTATTTTTTAAAATTATGTTTATTTTGAAAGAGAGAGAGAGAGAGAGAGAGAGAGAGAGAGAGCATGAGCAGGAGAGGGGCAGAGAGAAGGAGACACAGAGTCCAAAGCAGGCTCCAGGCTCCCAGCTGTCAGCACAGAGCCCGATGTGGGGCTTCAACCCACGAACCGTGAGATCATGACCTGAGCTGAAGTCGGAGTCTTAATCGACTGAGCCCCCCAGGTGCCCCATCTCTCTCTTTATAAGATTATGAATGTTTTCTACCTTAGCAGTGTTCTCTATCAAGAGAAAGATGGTATGAACAACTGGTTGCTAGACAGAGACTTTGTGGGACATACATGAACATATATTCTGCTTTGTCTTTTGTATTCAACTTTTCACCTCAGATGGTGACGTCTCTGTGTATTAGTGGGAGGGCACAGGTCAGCTGTATGTTTGGCAACGTGCACGCAGTAAACACACTGAGCCTGCTTTTCTGTCTCCTGCACTAGATTAGTTTCGGATTTAGGTAATCATCTTGAGCATTGCCAACCTCCCTGTTAATCCCTGTTAAAACCTAAAGGATATACTTGTTTCCTTGCTCTGCCTCCTTTCTCAGATTAATGGATCATGAGGTCTTCCTAATTTTTCTCATGGATAATGTTCAATTTTTCCCTTCTTTTCCCTCTGTTCCTACGATTCCTACCCTTTCTGTCACCTTGATGATGGCAACAGACTTTTGATTGGTCTTTTTGGCCCAAATCCCCACCTCCCTACTACTAAGATGAACTATCTAAATTAGAAACCTGGGGCGCCTGGGTGGCTCAGTCGGTTAAGCGTCCGACTTCGGCTCAGGTCACGATCTCGTGGTCCGTGAGTTCGAGCCCCGCGTCAGGCTCTGGGCTGATGGCTCAGAGCCTGGAGCCTGTTTTGGATTCTGTGTCTCCCTCTCTCTCTGCCCCTCCCCCGTTCATGCTCTGTCTCTCTCTGTCTCAAAAATAAATAAACGTTAAAAAAAAAAAATTAAATTAGAAACCTGCTGAAAAGCCTTCAATAGCACTTAAGAATCTGTCCAAGCTCCTTACTCTCTCCTACATAGTCCTCTCAGATCCTACTTTTCCAGCGTCGGCCTTTCCATTCTCTTCCTCACCCCATTTCCAAGTGAACCAAACATAAACAAGGTGTATGTTATTCCCTCCTGCTGTCCACCACCTGGTTAACTTCACAACATTTTATCCAACTTACTTCTGGCATCAC
Source organism: Panthera uncia (assembly GCF_023721935.1). Lineage (NCBI taxonomy): Eukaryota > Metazoa > Chordata > Mammalia > Carnivora > Felidae > Panthera > Panthera uncia. Next base: position 191,912,555 of record NC_064811.1, read on the forward strand.
CTCCTCCAGAAAAGACTTCATCCCAATCTGGAGTTAAATAACCTATCTTCTGAACTCTTAGATAAAGCTAACCACTACTCTAATGACATAGAGTCGAGATATTCAAATTATTATTTATATGGCGGCTTCTCTTACAATTTTGTAAGCTCCTTTCTTAGAGCGAAAATGTCTTCTTAAACATGGTAGGTACTTGCTTGAGATGAATCTAATTCTCGAATCAGTTAAGTGATTGATAAGATGTCCTGAAACAAACAAACAAACACCAACAAGAAAACACGACCTGCAATGAAGTTTTTTGAGAGAAAAGATTGCATGCAGACAAGGAAAATAGCAAGAAAGATTTCACAATGGCAGCAGCACTTGAAATGAACATCACAAAATGTGTGAATCCAATAAGCAGTGTCCCATGAAAGGACATGTCAGAAAAAGATGTCAAACATAAAACTGAGAGCCTTGTCAGGAAACATGATGTAGTCCAGCTTAGCAAAAATGAAACACGTGGCTGGTGTGAAACAGTGGAAGTTAAGGCCAGAGCAAAAGGAGGAAGGATTTTTATCAGCAAACAAGAGATTTCGACCTATATTCAATAAAAATAGTAAGAACTGTCACTTATTCAATGCGCATTTTGTGCTATGCACTATTCTCACCTCTTTAAATGTACTCGTAAGTAATCCATGGGTACGTATTATATCTGTTTTACAGATAAGGAAACTAAGACTTATGGAAGTTAAGCAATTCATCAAAGTCACATAGTTGGTATAAAAACAGGATTCAAAACTAGACAGTGTGCTCCCTCAGCCCCTCCCCAACTCGTTCTTTCTCTTTCCCTCTCTCCCTCTCTCTCAAAATAAATAAGTAAACTTAAAAAACAAAAACAAAAAACTAGACAGTCTGGATGGGAAACTCAGTCTTTAAAATTCTGAGAATTTTAAACCAGGGAAAGAGAAACATAATCTTGAGATTGGTTTGTTTTATTTTTAGCCAATTCAAACACCTGCTGCAAGTTCTGACTGGCTACTTGATTGGTTGGTTGAAACCTAGATTCACTCATGGCCCAAGATGAATGAGGTGAAGGGGCTACTTTTTTTTTCTTTTTTAGTAATGTAAAAAGAATGCAAAGAATAGAGAGATTAAAGAAACTCTGTTAGGTTTTTAATGAGTAACCCATCAACCCAACCCCTAACTCCATCTTCTATGAGCCCAGAAGGTGGTCACTTTACGAAGACACCAGGAAATACGTTGGTGAGGTAAGGCATCAGCATTCTAGAAAAGTGCTATTACCTGGGTAAAAGTAGGAATAGGTTGCATGAACAAACGACTCCAATTCTCACCATCTCTGTCTACTCTTATCACCGTGCCTCTTGTCCCTCACGGAATCTTAGGACACATTCTCTACCAGTTGGTTGAGGAAGGAAACATTTGACATTGGCTTATGTACACATAATATGTTGGAACCATGCAGAAGTGGGCTGAGAGAGCACTCCAGGGCCATCAGGGAAGCCCTGATGAACAGTGGGGAAGATTTATCCTCCCAGTGGGCACTAATTCCAGTACATTTGGGGAACTGTCCTTCAGGATGTGAGAGATGCTTCACACTGTCATGCAGCATAAGATGCTAATCTCCCAAAGCCAAAATACACAGACCTGGAAGCCAAGGAGTGAAAGTGACATGCCTCCCTATTCTACCTACCATCTCTCTCATAATACGTTTGCTTCCCATCCCTAAAACTTAGAGGTTTTAGTACTATAAAATAGTAGTACTAAATAGTACTAAAATAGTACTTTAGTACTATAAAATAGACTGATCATTTCCCCAAGCCCAATTATCCCCACTGCACGTAAACAAGAGAACACCTTAAATATCCGTTTAGCACATGCTGCCCAGTTAGAAAATATAAGTTCTAGTTTTCCACTACATCTCTATTTATAGTCATGTGATCACATTCTAGCAAACGAAGGGTGAGCAAAATGATGCGTGCAATTTCCAGACCAAATCCTTTAAAAAGGAAAATGCTTGAGCCTCACTTCCTTTTCTCTCATATCTGTATGGGCTCAACTTCACAGTTGTAATGAAGGCGAGCCTCTTGTGACCAGGCAGACAAGACCCTAAGTCATTACAGAACAACCAGACAGGACGAGATTGATGGAGCCCCTGGATACTCTCATTAAACAGAGATACTATTATGCTCTAAGCCACCTGCCAACTCTGGATTCCTGTGAGAGGGGAATACGATCTTGTTTGAGCCACTATATTTGGGGCGGGGGGTTCTCCTTCATATCAGGTTAGCTTGTATTGTAAAACAGTATCCAGGGAGGAATGCTCTCAGCCAAGAAAATAAAAATGGTCACACTGCAGTAGCAGGAAAGATCTGGTCATTTTGGGATCCACATGTCACTGGACCAGCAGAGGGAAAAGTTTACCTGGGTGATTAACACAGCTCATGGGGAAATAGAATAGCTATTGTATTGTAAAGATAGGAAGAAATTCATCTGGAAAACCAGGGATCCTCTGGTTTGCCTCCCAATTGAGTTATGACCATGAAGATTGGAGTCACCCGCAGAGAATAACCCTGATTCGCTTGTTAGCTGAGGGAAAAGGGAGTGTAGAATGAGCAGTGTGATAGTTAATTTTACGTGTCAACTTGCTTGGGCCACAGGGTGCCCAGAAAGTGGGTCAAACATTATTCTGAGTGTGCGCCTGTGAGGGTGTCTGGGGACAAGATGATCATTGGAATGGGTAGACTGAGTAAAGCAAATTGGTCTCTCCACTGTGGGGGTGGTTCTCTTCCAGTCTGCTGAGTCTGAGCGAAACAAAAAGACTGACTCTTTTGTGTTACGAGAGGAATCTCCTCATGCCTGGCTGTTGAACTGGGACAGAAGTATTTTCTAGATTTCCGACTCAGACCGCAGTATAAGCTCTTCTGGGGTCTTGAGGTTGTGGGCTTTAGGAGTGGAGCTTACACCATTCCTTGGCTCTCTTGTTTTGCAGAACTTCGGGCTCAGACTAGAACTACAGATCTTCTCACCTGGGTCTCCAGCTCGGTGACTGCACATCTTGGGACCTGTCAGCCTCCATAATCATGTCAGCAAATTCCTTGTAACAATCTCTCCACAGAGACACAGATAGATACATAGACAGAATGACAGAACCTGATCCTACTGATTCTATTTCGCTGGAGAACCCTGGTAAATGGAGGCGGTGAGGAGAGGAAGTTATGAATACTTCTTTTGTCCTCACGAAACTTGGAGTAAAATGGAACTCTAGAAGCTACCAATAGTCTCTTAATTGCTGTTAAGTGTATAATATTCCTCCTGGATCCTTTCTCTCTTTTCCCTACTGCTTTCAGTAAGATCTTCAATTTGGTAAACAGTGGTTGACTTTATAATCTATCCCGCAGCTTACAGGATGGCAGGGAGGAAGGGACATCACTCAGAAATGGACGTAGGGACTACTGTGACTTTGGATCTCCCTTCTGGAGAGAGCATATTCTGTTATTAACATGATAAAGAATTGCACTGGGTCAGGGAAGAGCTCTTACTGTTTTTGCACCAGTTTAGGAATGGGAAGCGGGGAGTGTATGGTTATTGACTGGACCAAAAGCACGGCTATTATATGAACTCGTTCATGCACCACCAATCCTATTGCCATTCTAGCACCTCTTCCTGCACTGCTGGAGGTAAAACACCGACAACGACCTGCTTCCTCCAGACTGGCTGCAACCTACAGTGTCATTCAAAGTGGCCAAATAACTCACTCAAGATTTTGAGTAGTTTTTTTATTTGATTTCTGAGTGCACCTGGGTAGCTCAGTCAGTTAAGGATCTGACTCTTGCTTTCACCTCAAGCCATGATCGCATGGTTCGGGAGTTCGAGCCCCGCATCAGGCTCTACGCTGACAGCATGGAGCCTGCTTGAAATTCTCTCTCCCTCCCTCCCGCTCTCTCTCTCCCTCTCTCCCTCCCCCTCCTTCTCTCTGTCTCTCTCTCTCCGTGATCTCCCCACAGTGATCTGGGGAGATGCAGATTACTCATTTACCTGACACAGCTTAGGGTAGAACCCAGTGCTTTTGAGCTGGAATCTGGAGTGGTACATACTGGACTCGACAGGCAGGTCTCTTGCTGGTGGTGGAGGCAGCAGCTTCCCAGACAGCCGCTTTGATGAGGTGTCAGGCACGAATGCGACCCTCTGAACTCTAGGTTCCAGGCTTCCCTGAAAGTCATGCGTCTCTTAGGTTGATTTCTGCTTCTAAATTACCCACTGGGTTTAGCACTCAGGTGTAGGTAACAAGCAAACAGCTTTGGGATAGCACTGAGGTTTTTATTCTCACCATCTCTCCGTTTTGATAGTTTACCTGACTACATAGCCAATGTAAGTGAGAAGTCTTTAACGTCGAAATTTCTCCAAATCAAAAGTGTAAGGTGTAGAATCCAGGAGAGAGATTAGACCTAGGGATTAAAAAAATAATAATAATAATAAATTAAAAAAAAATAAAACAGTAGAAGGATAAGTGATTAAAGTTAGGAGAGTGGGTGTAAGGCCCAAAGAAGGCTACAGACACAGGAGAGATGGCCCAGGGTGCAATTTGTGGAATAACAGAGGGGGGAAAATTAATAGTAACTGATAAAAGAGGGAAAGATAGATGTCTGTCAAAGCTGGTTCAAAAAAACAAAAACAAAAACAAGCAAACCCAGGGTGGTTGATTTCTGCGAAAGGGATGGGGGGCACAAGCGTTAAATATCGCCAGCTTATCAAGGAGAATGAAAACGTACTGTCACTTGTGTTAATGTGCAGGTGGTGACCTGTGAGATTTGGACCGGCTGTTAGGGAGTTAAGGTAGAAGGCAGATTACTGAGGGTTAAAGCACACAGGGTAGGGGTGCCTGGGTGGCTCGGTCGGTTAAGCGTCCGACTTCGGCTCAGGCCATGATCTCACGGTCCGTGAGTTTGAGCCCCGCATCGGGCTCTGTGCTGACAGCTCAGAGCCTGGAGCCTGTTTCTGATTCTGTGTCTCCCTCTCTCTCTGCCCCTCCCCTGTTCATGCTCTGTCTCTCTCTGTCTCAAAAATAAATAAACGTTAAAAAAAAAAAAAAATTTAAAGCACACAGGGTAGAGCAGACACTGAAATACTGAGGGTGTAAAAAATGTTCTCGGTCGAAATGTTTTGTTTCAAAAGTGCATCACAGGCCAGTTCCCTGAGGACACAGCACGGCCCAAGGAAAATCTCCATTTTCTTCTCTGTTTCTAAACAGGTGAGATGTGTGCATGTGTACAGACAAAGGAAAAGAGGTTAGTGGGGAGGGAAAGGCTGAAGATGCATTTGAAAAGAGGATTATTTTATTTTATTTAAAAAAAAATTTTTTTTTTGAGAGAGAGAGAGAGAGAGAGCACGCGTGAGAGCAGGGGAGGGGCAGAAAGAGGGAGCCAGAGAATCCCAAGCAGGCTCTGTGCTCTCCGCGCTCCACCTCATGAATGGTGAGATCATGACCTGAGCCAAAGTCAACAAACACTCAACTGACTGAGCCCGCCAGGGGCCCTGAAGACAGGATAATTTGAAAAGAAGGGTTCGCAAATAGAAGGGAAGACTCGGGAGCAGGAGCTGATAGGACGCACACAGTGTAATCAGAGACGAGAAATAATTATCCTTTCCAGCAAAACTTCACTTACCGTATGGGCTAAAAAAACTAACTTAACCGAGTCACGGGGTCGAAAATATGGCCCGGGAGAGGGCACCTGGGTGGCTCAGTGGGTTAAACATCTGACTCTTGATTTCAGCTCAAGTCATCATCTCACAGTTCATGACTTCCAGCTCTGTCCTGGGCTCTGCATTGAGTGCAAAGCCTGCCTGGGATTCTCTCTCTCTCTCTCTCTCTCTCTCTCTCTCTCCCTTCCCTGCTGGCTTGCGCTCTCTCTCTCTCTCTCTCAAAATAAACAGATTTTTTTTAAAAAGTACAGCACTGATAATACAGTCAATAAATTGTAATAACTTTAGGTGGTGACATGTTAACTATACTTTTCACAGTAAGCATTTCATAAAGTATACTATTGTTGAATCACTAAGTCGTCCAGCTGAAAGTGATATATTATTTGTCAAGGATACTTCCATTAGAAATTTCAAGAATGAATAAACATTAAAAAAAACTTAGAGAAATTTTAAAAATGAAAAATAAAAACAAAATAATCATTAAAAAATAATTTAACCAATAAATCTCTTAGGATTAAGTGTCTCTGCTTTCTCTGTTCATCAAAAGGAATGCAGTATCATAATTTCGTTGTTGTTGTTGTTGTTACAATGATGCTGGGACACTGTGCCCCAGTATTTACATTCTGCGAGAACAAGAGTTCATGGCCACTGTAATTACAATTCAGAACAACTGTGTACCTCTCTGAAACACAGAACAGAAGAATATGGCAGTCAGAATGGACCTTGAAAGAGAATGTGGAATTCTTTACTCTTCATTTAAATTGAGGTTTTAAAAGAGGTCAGCCACAGTATCAGCACAGGAATTCTAATTGAAAAAAAATCATCGAGAAAAAAAATTACTTTCTCTTCCAAATATACTTCAAAAATAGTTCGCATGAAGTATGTGGTTCAAAGAGAATTTTCTAAGTCCACACAACTTAAGTTAATTGGCAAGAAAACCTCAATTATGTGTGTTTGATGGAACTGATCTGGGCAAAAAATATATCTGATACTTCAAGGCCAAATCAGATGAGAGCACCCTTTGTCTTAGGACATTACTTCCCTCTTTTTATCTTGAATGACATAGCTTGGTGACCCATACTGAATTTAAGATGCATTTTTTTCCCCTTACATCATTTTGTGAGCCATCCTCATAGTTTAGTTTTATGTGAGTGATTTAAAACATAACATGGTTTCTCATAAGAGTAAAAATATTCTGTGAATCGTACTTCTGGGGCCTTGAGGACAAAGAAGCTATCATGTTTGAGATTCTCTGAGAACTCTTCCAAAAGCCATAGTCTTAACTGAATTCTATCTGGAAAACCCACAAATCAGAGTGGGAACAACAAACCACATACAAACAGAAACCCTGGGAAAAGCAGCCCCCGCACATGGTCTTTCCACCACAACGAGACTCGTAAGAACGGGCCTGGGACATTTCCTACCGAGAGATCAGGAGCCCACATCACATATACAGGGCTTATTACTTCCTGTGGGAATAGCATTCATTTCTTGTTTCAGGCTGAGTAAATGCTCTTTTGCTCTGCTTAAGTGTGTGTATCATAAGGTGCCTGACCAACCTGACTACTGTGTGTATCCTCTGTGAGGAGGTCCTTCCATTGTGGTGGGGGGTGGGGGCGGGTGCACAGAGGGGAATGGCCCTATGTTGCCTGGACACAGACACCTGCTGGCCATGGGACTGACAGCCACTAGTAAAGCCTATTCTGTGTTGTCTCTTCTCTCAGTAAGTGAAGTGTTAATCCATGTTGCCATGTTATAAAGTGATCTATGGAAAGCACAGAACTATCTCCATCCAACAGCCTGTGAGGACCTGAGACCTGTCAGTAGTCCTGTGGGTGGGCCTAGAAGCCAGTGCTCCCCACCCCCCACCCCCAATCTGGACTTACCATGAACTGCAGCCTGTGACAACCCTTGGTCAGGGACACACTGGCAACCCACACCCAGATGCCTGACCCCCCCAGAATCGTGCAAGAATAAATGTTTGTTTCAAGAGTCTAGGTTTGAGGATAATTGGTTACACATCCAGATTATGGCTAATTCAATCTCTAGATGCATTTTCCAGCTGCTTCTCTTTACTTCCATTTTGTGCCAGTTGGAACAGAAGGTTATTAGCTGGGCAATGGCAAAGTAATTTATGAGCAAGGAAGTAATCTGGGAACAATGGAAGCTCACCGGGGTACTGAGAGACTTCACTACGCTGTTAGCATTCATGCTGTAAGTCATCTTCTGTATTTTTTTTAAAGCTAAATAAATTGGTTCTGGATGACACCTCATGAGATTGTTTTGAAGAAGAGGTCCGGAAATCTCCTAAGCTTTCATACTCAGTTTTTTGGATCTTGTAATTAAAAAAAAAAAAAAAAAAAAAGTATATGACAAGAAAAAAAAATTCACATTTAAAAATGTTAATTAAATTCAACTTAGTAGAAATCAATAGAAGTAAAAATAGACACTTTAAAGCTAATAGAGACGAGTTGCTCACCAAATGACAACTGTCCATTATTTTCATGCATTCGTTACGGTGCAGTTACTACTGCTCTCCTTAGATCCCTCGGAATACAAAAGAAAGTAAGGCATGAACCACCGTAGGCTGAACACAAACTCAAAACTCAGAAGGCTGAAGAAGAAGAGAAAGAAAGAAAGAGAAAGGGGAAAGAGGGAAGGAGGGAAGGAAGGAAGAAAGGGAGGGATGAAGGGAGGAAGGAAGTATGGATTTTCTGGGGCATTCTTTTTCACTGTCTGCATTCTTTTCAGTTTCCATTAGCCCAGGGAAGGGAGTCAGCAGGTTAGAAGAATTTTATAGTTAACGGTTTTACACTTAATGCACAAAATCACTGTCAGGTAGCGTTAGCATTATGCAGACATGCATGAATCAGTGGCTCATCTCTGAAACAAGGCTCCCCATTTATGAATGTTCCTTTTTTAATTTATATATTTATTCTTGAGAGAGAGAGAGAGAGGGAGTCCACATGAGCGCTTGAGCAGGGGAGGGGCACAGAGACAGGGAGAGAGAGAGAATCCCAAGCAGGCTCCACACTGTCAGTGCAGAACCCGATTCGGGGCTCAAACTCACGAACCATGAGATCATGACCTGAGCTGAGATCAGGAGTGGGACACTTAACCAACTGAGCCGCCCAGGCACCCCCATGAATGTTCCTTTTTAAAAACTATCAACTATACGTTTGGCTATGATAGAATATAAAAGAAAGAACAAATTCAACAGTGAAAAGTTCATGGAGAAAATACAATGCAGCAAGAAGCCAAGAAGCCTGAGAGCTTTCAAGGGTCCAAGGGAACAGATGCTCTTTTGTTCGCCTCTGGATCGCTGGGTTAACTACTTTCTTTGGACTGCAAAAGGATCTGGCCCACGGAATTAAAGGAGCTCGTTTGTGATTCCTGAAGAAAAGCTGCAGGTACGCTTTCTTTCTTTCTCAGAAAAAGAGGGCAATCTCACAAAACAGAAAAGAGGCTGCAGGAACCAGGACAGGAATGAGACTGCGTCTCCCCACTGCACTCCACAGTCCTCTTCCTAAGAGAAGCTTGAAAAGTTCACAAATGCCTCTCGAGGCATCCCCAAAAGAATCATCTGACACTTACTTTTCCAAAACTGTAGGAAAAATATACAAATGGGTTGTATATTAATCCCAACATAATTACTGGAATATTCTGTGGGTATTCAGAAACACGGTGACTGTGTTTATTATCATGAACTTACAGAGTCAAGTATTTCAAAAGGACTTCAATAGAGCGTATTTTCACTTTCCATTATTTACTGCCGTATTTTTGCACATCTTCAAGGACTTTGTTTATTACCTGATTTTTACTAAGACACAAGGTAGAGGTCACACGTATGCACTGTTTTATACTAGTAATAAACCCAGAAAGAAGATGAGAATAGAGAGCAAACGAAATAAAACAAAACAAGAACAAAAGGTTTGGGGTGGAGGGGAGGTCAGCTGTTAACACAAGAAATTTTGTGCTTTGAAATTAAATCCTGACGTCACTTGCCAAACACATTGTTTCTGGTCAAAAAAAAAAAAAAAAAAAAAAGCTTTCCTCCACCAGAGCATTATCTTAATATTTGCAAAGAGTCTTATAACTTCTGAAGTGTTTTCATATTTCTTTTAATCCTTACAAAAGCCACATGAGGCGTGCACTAAAACTATGTCTTTGACAGATGAGAAAAGGTCAAAAAGCAGAGTGACCTGTGACCACCACGTTTTTCAATTTCAAGTCTCATTGCTATCTCTTGTCCCATGCTGCCTATAATTAAACAGTTAAAGAATATCCCTGATCAAGAAGGAAAAACCTGAGGTAAGTTAGTCACTACTAAGAAAGATCTTTCCTTAAAGCAGGTGTCACTGATACTGAGTTTGCATAACACTGCCATCACATGCCAAATATGACAAGAAGGTAAAACAGGAGAATAATTACCCTAAAATACACATGACAAACATGTGTCTAGATGGCAGAAGAAACAGGCTTAGAAGAAACAGGAAAATGCCGGTAGATAAAGAAACAAAATCAGGCAAGTGTATTCAGAAATAAGGGGCTTTGGTGCTATTTTCATTTCCAGATATTGGGGAAAAAAGTGGAAATACACTTTAATGATTTATTTTCAAATGAGACTGACACAAATATGATGATGTGGGGATTTATAGTAAATATAGTACCAGTGAGGGGGCGCCTGGGTGGCTCAGTCGGTTAGGCGTCTGACTTCCGCTCAGGTCATGATCTCACGGTTTATGGGTCTGAGCCCCACGTCGGGCTCTGTGCCGACAGCTCAGAGCCTGGAGCCTGCTTTTGATTCTGTGTCTCCCTCTCTATCTGCCCCTCCCTATACATGCGTTGTCTTTCTCAAAATAAATAAACATTTAAAAAAATAATAATACCTGTGAAAAATCATATTTTTACAAAAATATCCTATACAATAGAACTAATAGTATAAGGAAAACACGGAGTGTTTGTTTTTCTCTCTGGCAAGCGAGAAACCCCTGAGAGTCCTGGCTGTGATTTACCATGCACAGCAGAGCACGCATATAAATGAGGGTGCTGTTTAACAAGACTGTATCAACTATGTCTACTTCAGCCAGGAGTCCTAACTATTAGGATACTAAGATCTTAAAGTTTTGAAAAATCCCGGCAAAGCTGCCCAGACACACGGCAAGACTAAAGTATTGTGGACAGAAAGCAAATTAAGCAAGCCACTTTAGTCTTGACCTGAATCCGGGGACAGGTCTGATATTCTGAATCTGTCCAGGAAAAATATATATTCCACAACCGCTTGAAAAAGCTACAGGGCAGAGTGATTTACAATAGTTGTGAAAAAATGAAAGCCCCACATTTTTACAGCTCAACAGAATTGGGCTTGGACAAGTGGGAACCTGAAACTCATTGGGATTCACACAGTGTTTCAAAAACACATCCCTAGGACCTCTTATAACCAACCCCGGACCTATCTGGCGGCCAGAACTAGAATCTCCACGCAGACGTGTACGTGGGGCAGACTGCGTACTTAAAATCTCAGGGGCTGCGTTCCAGGGAAATTCCAGTGGGAATATAATATTCCAGCGGGACACCTGGAGGGAACCGGTAGGCAGAGCATTACTGTAATCCAAGTCGGGTACCCTGAAAGCCTGGAGTAAAGTGTCACTGCCCATCTGCGACATTACATTCTAATCCATTCTATTTCTACACTGATTATACCCGGGTTTTCCCCAATGGACTGAATGCAATTCAGGAAGAACAGCCATCAATTAATGTTTACATCTTGTGCACCGCGAAGAGAGTGGCGGTCATTTTAGCTTGGTGACAGGAGAGACGAAAACCCGCCGGCGTGGAGCTTTACGAGTTTTAGCATGCATCTTTTTCGTATTACCTGAATCGTATTTTAGGATGCCTGCGGCCTCCAAAGCACGGCCTCCAAAACCGCAGGATTTAAGTAGGTGCTCTTCCTACAGCTAATAGGGAAAAATACTCTCTAATAGCTGGGTCACCTTCACAATTCTGTTCTTATTCTTTTCTTGGCCCCTAATATCTATTTATTCTTGAAACACTCGGGGACAGATTGAGCCACATCACTGTAAAAATTTCAGAAAGAAAAGAATATCTAACTTCGGTCCCTTTACCAGAGGGGTTGCAACAGAACTTAACAGGAACAGAACTGGATAAGGGGCAACCCAGACTGATAAAAGGCAGTCTGATCCTCCATAGGCAGAGGCTTCTAAGTCTTTACACGGCGCAGAAGGGTATCAAAGTTTCTAGGCTGGATTCAGGAAATCCAGTTAACGTTACCTTTTAGCCTGAACACATGGTTTGAATACAATAGATGGTTTTCATTTTCGTGGTATAAAGTCAGATGATATTTTGGGATTTGACCCAACTATTCAGAAAAATTGCACATTCCCCGTGAAAGTAAATGGATAGGCATTTTTTCCATCATCAAATCAGATTTACTTTCAAAAACGGATTCAACATTTCATTCCCTAGATCATGTTATCTAATGTTTTCTTTTGTCTTTCTTCTTCATTATCAAAAAGCCTTTATAATTTTAGCATCCTATCACAGCAGAAGAAGTTATAATTTCAGGAAGTTATATGCTGTCATGGCAATCACAGCCTGGGCTGTGGAGAGTCCCATGTGCAAAAAGATTACTGTATAAGAAAGATGAATTTGGCAGTGATGGATAATAAGTACGGAATAATATTGATATCCAGAGTCTTTGCTCCAAAGTTTTTGCTCTCTGGCATCCCTTTTCAGAAATCCCCAAATTAAAGTGGTATAAATGTATTATTTTTATGTCTGTAACCAAATATCTATGACTTGACCCCCACAGGCAGAGCAAATGGGAGTTGTAAGCAATTACCAAATCAGGCAAGGGATAAGAAATCTGTACAGGCCCATCAGAAATGCTCTGCTTTTCTGTAAAGGAATTTTCCCTTCTAAATCAAACAGATGAAGGCCTGAACTGGTCACTTCCTTTTCTTTGGCAGAGAGAACCTAACAGGGAGGACGCTCAGTGGTGCATTTTGCCTAACACCCCTATTCCCAGCCTAGTGCTATGGAGCAGGTCTTAAGAAAGCATGTAGGTCACCATGTTTCCAAGCACTGAGGCTGAAGGAGTTTGGACTTTTTTACCTATCAGAACTACTATGAAATGTCATTTTAGTGTTTTATGTTCATACCAAGCTGAATCTGGATAGATTTTAAACAAGAAAATATAGCAGGTGAACTCTGTTTCATGCCATCTGCTATAATGGTTTGGTTTTGTTTTTCAATATTTTCATTTATTTTTTTTAAAGTAATCTCTACACCCAAAGCAGGGCTTGAACTCACAACCCTGAAATCAAGAGTTCCATGCTATAGTGACTGAGGCAGCCAGGCACCCCTGGCTTTTGTTTTGTTTTAAGTGGGGTCTCAGTCCCTTTATTCTCCTTTATATACCCAAAATAATATAAAATGCTATACATCACGCTCTAAAAACATGTCATACTCTGCTACATTCATGGATTTGGCTTGTCATTCTTTCCACTTGGATTGCTCTGCTCCAATTTTTACCCATTATGTCTTTCAAGACTCCATTCATCTGCTAACTGCTCAATGATTACCTCGGGCAGACAAAATTTCCCCTTACTCTGGGCTTATATAGAATTTTGGGCCACGCTTGAAGTATGTGTTACTTGTTATATTTATTTAGTTCTTTCAAACTAATTACAGCAGCAAGGGTAAGAGTAGGAAAAGGGATGTTAATATATTCTCTTATCACCAATAGGCACTAATGCACACCTATAAATAAAAGGTGTCCTGGCAATCAAGAGTGAGTCTACGTGTTAGCATGTATTTCTTATTAAATGCCACTTACTAAAATTTGTGAACTTTTTCAGGAAAAATTCTAACTATGGCAATGCTTTTATGAACTTATGGTAAGCAGAGGAAATCACATTTTGTATTTAAAATTTCAAACAACCAAAATTCCCTAAACACTCAACGAATACCAGAAACCATTGGCCAACATATGAAAATAAAAAAAGAAAATTCGTCTTTCTAGTAACCCACCTTCCCTAATCACTAACAGTTTCAGTGTGCCTCATTGTGAGAAACTGCGGTTAAGGAGGCAAGCCCAAGAAATGTCTTGTATCTCTCCTTCAATTCTTGTCATCCCTTCTCAAGAGTCAAAACTGCCAGAGGAAGAGAGAAAATTCATCCTGTACGTCTCTTATTTTGGGTTGTTCTGAAGTTTTCTTCTTTTATCTATATTTTTCACATGAATCAAGGTTTCATTCTACACACACTCTTTTTCTAATCCATAGCAAGGTTTTATATTATGATGTCTGCTTTGCTTTAAAGCATAATTGTTTATTTTTCAAATCCTTGAGAGTTCACCTTATCTAAATGAAACCTCTACCTCTTTTCACTGGTTTATTCTTGCAATTGGTGTCTGAATTTTCTCAATTAATTTTAAAAGTTTTAATATACATACCAAGCAAGAAATATTTTTGGTGTTTTTCCAAAGTCTCTCCTTTCTCAGTCTTTTCCAGAATCTCACAGGCTGGGTCATCATCACGCATACTGTGCCCTAAAGTTATCACCCTTGATCCTGAAGCAACAAAGCAGCAGCATATCTGATTTTAGCTCTTAGCTTTGAATCGAAAGGAAAATCTCTCATTTTATGTTATCTTTTCTATTATTTATTATTTATTTTATATTTATATATGATATATGATACATGTTATTTATATATCACATATCATATATGTAAATAATATATAATGTATAACATATAACATATTTTATATATTATATATTTTTATTTATATATTATTATTTTATATTATCTATATTGCTTACATACATTATCTAAGCTGCTTAAATGTATTAATAAGGACTCCCAACTTAATATACACTTATTTACTCGTTCTTAGAGACCTTTATGGATGTTCCCATGAAAAACACTACTCTAATACCTCAGGTTAGGGATCTGTAAGCTACTTCTGTAAAGGGCTGGATAGAAAATATTTAGGCCCATATTACAAAAATATTTAATACACTAAAGATACTAAAATACTAAATATATTAATAATACTAAAATATTTTAGTAAATATTTGGGACCCATACAGTCTGGGTCCCAACTACTCAGCTTGTCCATTATATCACAAAAGTAGCCACAGACAATATGTAAAGAAATGAGTGTGGCTGTTTTCCAATAAAACTTAATTAACAAGACACTGAAGTTTTAAACTCACGTAATTTTCACGTTTCAAAATATCTCCTTCTTCTGATTTTTTTTCAACTATTTATAAATTCAGGGGCACCTGGGTGACTCAGTGGGTTAAGCTTCCCACTCTTGATTTTGACTCAGGTCATAATCTCATGGTTGGTGGGTTCCAGCCATGCATGTGCCTCTGCACTCAGTGTGGAGCCTGCTTGGGATTCTCAGTCTCTCCCTCTCTGTCTCTGTCTCTCTCTCTCTCTCTCTCTCTCTCTCAAAATTAAAAAAAAAAAAAAAAAAGAAATGCATGGACTTTTAGCTCATGGACTGTTCAAAAGCCTGGGGTTGACTTGATTTGGCCCACAAGCCACCATTTGTCAACACAGTTTTAAGGACATTAGGGAAATCATATACAGTGTTTGTAACTAGTAGGAGAGACATGATATATAGACACAATAGTAAACTAGAAGTTACTGTAATAAATATAAGTTATCAGGAGACCTCAGAGAAGGCATAAATAAAATTGCATAAAGTATCATCTTATGCATAATTCTATTGGCCAACATTAATGGAATCTTCTAGTAAAGTAGTGTATGCAATATTAACTTGGAGTAACTATAATTACAGTATCACCCATTAGAACCACCAAAGAATTCTCAATTCTATCTGCTCAATACAAGCAGAATCGGAATGAGTAAAGTAATAAGAGAAATAACTCACAAGAGTACCACGTCGAAGAGGAAGAAGAGGACAGAGTAGAACACCAAAGTAAACACACAACACAGTGGAAAACAGCCCCTTCAGTCTAGTGTTCTCAGGCAAGGAATGAATATTAGAATGGAATCAGAGTAAAGCAGGTGACATGAAACGCAAACCAGTAGAATAATATTCACACCACCATGAACCGAGTCTCAATGGTGCTCGTAGAAGGGGCAACTTAAAAACAACAGCAGTGCAGCCCTACCCTCCTCCAAACTATTCAACCTGTCAGATTTCAATGAAAAGGATAGTTCAGTTATGAGAAAGCGGGTGATGGAGGAGCGATTTCAAGGAGCGCAGAGGGAGCTAGATGCCTGGCCCTGTTGAAAGAAATCGTGCTGCAGAGAAATGGATTTGAATTATTTATGTTAACAACCAAGTCAAGACTCGGTCTAACCACATTTTTTTTTTTTTTTTTCCTGAGAAGTACCTATCACTGCTGACAGTTGGGCAGTGCAGGCATTGTTAATGAGTAATTTATTCACATACAATTATTTGCTCTATTAGGGTATCTTTATCCGGAGCTAATCCATGATGCTTTTCCTTTATTGTAAATTTGGCCATTTTGAGATTTCAAACTTACTTTGGGCATATCACTGGATGGAATAACGATAAAGGGCTTTACCTTAGTGAAGGTCAAAATCAGACTGTCTTTTTATAGACCAGTGTTTTTATTTCCTCTCCATTTATAGTGGATTTATTTTCTTTTAATTCTCCTCTCCCTACAGTACCAAGGCTGGAAATTCTCCTCCATGCTGACGTAGAACTTCTGTTCAGACATTTATGAATACTACACCCGTAAGGTTAGCCTGGTCTCTGCTTGGTCCCCCAGTCCCCACGCCGGTAATGCCTTTCGGTTGCCCTCACGCTACTGTTCTCAATCTTCTTGAATTGGTGCAAGCTTTTACACAACACGAGCAAAAAGATCTTACAAAAGAACTTAATTGTCCAATTATCAGATGTTATCAAAGCCTAATTAGGGGGAACAGAGTAGACCCAGTGACCTGATTCTTAAGAGGTCAATGGGGAGAAAAACATCATGTTTTCTGCTAAATGCAACCACTTGCAAAATCTTATGTTAGCTCTGAGAAAGTACTTCCTTTTTAAAAAGTTCTCTGTAGAATTTATTTTTATTTTTATTTTTTTATTTTTCAGAGAGAGAGAGAGAGAATGAACTGGGGACAGGAGCAGATGCAGAGAGAGAGAGAGAGAGAGAGAGAGAGAGAGAGAGAATCTTAAGCAGGCTCCACACTCAGCATGAAGCCTGACACAGGGCTAGGTCCCATGACCCTGGGATCATGACCTGAGCAGAAATCAAGAGTTGGATGCTCAACTGACTGAGCCACCCAGGCGCCCCAGCCACCCAGGCGTCCCACTAGAATTTAGTGGTTTAAAAAACAAAATAATACAAAACAAAACCCTGTAAATCAAATATGTTTCTCTTTCTAGGCTCTGTATATCACCCAGTTATTTTGTTATATTTTATGATTATACAAATTTGGCTTAGCTATGATGGCCAGTAACATTCTTGGCTTTTACAGATCCTTCCAGGAGAAAGTGGACTATTGTTATAAAGTGCTTCCTTACAGAATCTGGCTCCCAAAGGAAATGCAGCCCAGGTCCCCAGTGCATGCCAAATAAACTTTACATTAAAGCCCTGGGGCTAAAAGGGGAAGAGGAAAGGAAATAGCATTTATTGAGTTGTCACAGGGTGCTAGGCCCCAGACCCTGAGCGCTTTATGTACTTTTCAGCATTTGATCCTCTGACCCCAGTTAGGCAGATACCAAGATCATTTTACAGAAACCTAGAGATTGATTTTCCAAGGTTATCCAGCTACTCACAGACAGTGTTGAGTCTGATAGGTCCAAAGTCTATATGGACTTTGGAACATAAACAATGTTCTATTTGTTAAATTGGAGGATGAAAAAAAAAAAAAGGTCAGCTTTGATTCAAACAAAAATGCAAGAACAGTTTTGTTTTTTAGGTTTTGTTTGCAAAATTTTTTTCTTTTTTTTTTTTTTTTTTTTTTTCTTTTTCATTTATTTATTGACAGAGAGAGAGTACACAAACAGGGGAGGGGCAGAGAGAGAGGGAGAGAGAGAATCTGAAGCAGGCTCCACACTGAGCACAGAGCCTGATGCAGAGCTTGATCTCACAACCACGAGATCATGACCTGAGCCGAAAGTGAAAGTCGTATGCTTAACTGAGGCATCCAGGCGCCCTTGAAAATTTTTTCTTTGTTGAAAACCCCACCCGTCTTTCCAGACCTAAATCAAATACCTCTTCTTCCATTCTCTTCCCTTTCTGAGTCACTAACCAGAAGTGACCTCTCCCTCCTAACCCTTTCCATATGTTTTTTTCAATCTGACCAAAATCATTAATGTATGGTACTGACAATATGATGCTAAATACCACAGAGTCCCTTCTTAGAGCCACAGAATGCTCACACCGGTTTCTCTCGTTTAATGGCCAGTAGGTCAACTGATCTAATGTCTAGGGGAGTCTCCTGGCAAGATCTCGGACTGAATAAGAGCCCTTGATTATTGGCACTGTCTCTCCATATTCTAATTACTGCCTCTGTTCGTGAGCCCTCTCTCAAGGATAGACCCCAAAAGTTAAAACCAGATATAGACCAGAGCATGTAACTCATGCTATGTCTGAGACCTATTGTTCTTGTTTCTCATCATGCTTTCTTGCAACACTGACAAAGATGTCTTACAATGACCACAGCATTCCAATTGCAGGGCTGGAAAAGCCTTGATAGTAATGGAATGCCTAGTGGACCCCATGCCATATGTCCCTCTCCCCCTACCCATGATCCTAAACACATTTCAACCCCACCTATAATCACATGCCCTCTGCCTTCTCCCTTGCAGGTACCCCCCTGACTTCTCCCTATAATACTCTAGGCGTCCATCTTACCGGTGGAGATGTGGTTGTTAAGGCTTGAGCCTGCCACCTTCCTCAGCTGCCAACCCTCGAAATAAATTTCTCCCTTTCTCTTTTCCAAGCCTTCATCTCTTGCATCATTGGCTTCTCCTGCAACGAGTTTATCTGAGTTTGTTTGGCAACACTGTTGGCAAACCCAGCCAGGAACTACGCTTTCGACTTGCCCAGGCCCCCTGGGTGGGGACAGAGCAGTTGGCCATGGCAGTGTGCCAGGGCTTTGTCATTCATTTTCTGAGTCAGCTGCTGTGATAAATCAGTAACATCTTTAATCTTTGTCCCCCCATCCCACAAAAAAAAAAAAAAAAAGGCACTGAGAAGACCTTGCTCA
Source organism: Panthera uncia (assembly GCF_023721935.1). NCBI lineage: Eukaryota > Metazoa > Chordata > Mammalia > Carnivora > Felidae > Panthera > Panthera uncia. Next base: position 191,931,498 of record NC_064811.1, read on the forward strand.
AAATAATAACTTGATAAATATCACAGATACGTGTGCTTCTAAATGTGTGCCACCATCCATGACATTTACACACACAAACTGCCTGACAGATGTGTGGGGTCAGAATGGGGAGCCTGGGTTCCGCTCCAGCAGAGAGCCTGGGGCCAGCAGTAGGATTGGAGCAGGAACTCAGGCACAGGCTATCTGGGTAGGTGGGGTCTCAAACAACCTCGCAGTTTCTCTGTGTGACCAGAGGCAGGTGGAAAAAGGACATAGAAGACATGTATCAGGAATAACCTGGACAGGAGAGACCACTCAGCATGATGGACGGCTCATCTCAGCAGACAACCGTACAGGCAAAGACATGAAGGTCGGCCCCGCTCTCCCCAGCACCCCTCCAAAGCCCTGTTACTTTCAATGTTCCCAAAATATACACTCAGTCCTTAGGTGGAAGGAAGGGGGCAAAGTAGACTGGGATGCATCTGCTAAGGAAAAGCAAGTGACTCAAAGCATAACTTTTGTTAAATAGAAATATAAAAACACACGTTGCATGTATGAGTTGTAAGTACTTTATACGCCTGAACTCAATTCTCACAAAAAGCTATAATTTTTAACGCCAATTTACATAAGCGTACACAGAGACATTTTGTAGAAAAGGAAACAGAGTCAAATAACTTGCCCTAAGTCACACGGCAAATAAGTGGCCAAGTTAGAATCTGATTCAGGTCGTGTCACTATTTATTATTATAATATCAACTAGTTAGCTGCCCCCTTTTGTATTAATTCATAGCTCTGTTTCCCAAACAATGACAATAAATTTCTAGCTCATAAAACTAAAAACACAAAAATGAAACACAAAAAAACACTATGATAATATATAAGGTCATGAAAACACCAACAACAATTGGCTAATGAGGTCTGTTTCCCTCTGTATTAATTAATTTAATTAGAAGTATATCCATGTGTTGTGTAGCATTCGCTAGAAAATTCAGAAGCCAATATAAAATGCACATTATTGATATATTTAGTAGTGTTTTATAATAACTATAATCCATCCATTTTACTTTTTTAATGCATATAAAAAGGAAGTAATAATAATACACCAATCTTTATTATAACCTCTCAACCATCCACACAAGACTATGTTGAAAGATACGGTTTTATTTTCTTGCAGGAGAAGAAAGACATTTCTTTAATTAAAGCTCTATTTTTCAGATCAAGATATTTTACTCTAGTCATCAGCCATATCTCTTTTAGAAAGGAAAAGAAGAAGAAAGATCCCGTATTAGAGTCTGGCATTTTCTTCCAAATTTTTACTCAAGAAACTATATCCACATAGATATGGATTTTTCTTTTCTAAGTCATTGGTATCATTAGCAAAATTAGAACCGACCAGAATAAAAAATCTGCTCTTCAAAATGATAACTAACGCAAATCTAAAGCACGTCTCATTGTCACCAAATTGAATTAAAACTGTCTTCACTGCAAAAGAATCTGAAATTTCAATTAACCTTATATATTTTTAAACTCTTACTTCTGATGTTCTCTTCCTTAACCTTTCCGTAGTTAATGATGTATAAGAATCGTATTCCCTACGCAAACTAAAATACAAATATGCAAGAACCTCATTAAAAACCAATTGGTTGAGCTGTGGATTTGGTCATTATTTAAGTTAAATCATAAGCCTCAGACTGAGAAGAAAGGATGGATACCCACATCTAAGTAACTATACACCAATCCCCAATCGTGGGGCCTGATCCCCTGATAAATAAGAGAGTAGAGAAGGGAAAGAAAGCAAGAAGAAACCCAGATGTGACGTAGAGTTGTTACGTACACCTTGGGCTGGTTTGGAGGAGTTTGGAACAAAGCCATTTACCGAGAACCACTGTGGCAAAACACTCCCTAGGGATGATCAGGAAGAAGGGGTCCCGGTCTGTATGGGATTGTGTAGATATTTTTCAGAGGGACCTGAAAGCAGATATCTCCTTTCCTCTCTGTGCCATTAATGTATGTTTCATGCACATCTGGTACTGTGAATGAAAACCCTAACACGAAACACTACAGGCGGTCCCTAAGTTATAAGCAGGTTTAGAATTCTAAACATGGTTTTATTTGGAATTTGGAATTAGTTTTCTTACAGAAACACGGGTATCAGTGGTGCTGAGGATCTACAAGCTAATAAAAAAAAATCTATTTAAACTATTATGCAAATTGGGGCGCCTGGGTGGCTCAGTCAGTTAAGCGGCAGACTTCGGCTCAGGTCATGATCTCACAGTTTGTGAATTCCAGCCCCGCATGGGGCTCTGCGCTGACAGCTCAGAGCCTGGAGCAGGTTTCGGAATCTGTGTCTCCCTCTCCTGCTGGCTCGCTCACTCGCTCTCTCTCTCTCAAAAATAAATAAATATTTAAAAATAAAATAAAAATTTTTTAAATTAAAAAAAATATATAGTAAACTCTTAAATGCATAGGAATTTCCAAAATGGTACAAGAGTCAGAAGTAAATAAAAAAAGTATGAAACAAATTAATCAATTGAATAAATCCATTTTATATGTTATTTTAATGATATTGCGGAGAAAAATAATATTTACAATAGGTAAAATGAGAACTCTGTTGACAATATTTTTAAAAGCCTGTTATATTAAAAGGGTTTAGATGTTCCTTTTTTCTGTTTTAGTTTAACACTTACAAAATCCTCACCTTGTATGAGGGTCTTTGCTAGGTTTTGTGATAATACTAATCCCTAAGGAGCTCACACATTGCCTGATAACATTCTTTCTTCCCCGAGAATAATTCCAATGAGAATATATTTTTTAAATTAATAAAATTTCAAAAAGGTAACTTGGTTTTCCCAAGCCCCTTGGTTCTTAAGTCCATAAAGGATTTACACTTACTGTACAAAGACAGTAATCTCTGAAATGACCTCCCTTTGAAGGCAGGCTATTCTCTGCTTTCTGCTTAACTTTTTTTTCCCCAAATAAACAACTAGCATTTGAATTACAAATGTGTTGAGTGACACAAACCCATTAACACTAGTCAACAGAATTAGGGAAACTGAGTTAAGTGCATTTCTCAACTTTCTCTTTATACATTTCTGCTGTTTGGTGTGTGTGACATCATGTATACATTACTTTTGTAATTTTTTTTTTTAGATTGAAATTTTTATTTATTTTTTTCAGAGTCTCAAGGGAATATTTTATTTATTTTATTATTTTTTTAATATGAAATTTATTGTCAAATTGGTTTCCATACAACACCCAGGGCTCCTCCCAACAGGTGCCCTCCTCAATGCCCGTCACCCACCCTAGCCTCCCTCCCACTCCCCCATCAACGCTCAGTTTATGCTCAGTGTTTAAGAGTCTCTTATGGTTTGTAATTTTAAAAAGCACCAAAGAGGAAAACAAAAAGAGAATCTGTGGAAGCGGTTCCACCAACCTTAACTCTTCCAAATGTGCTTGCAATCACCTTACCAAAGATTGACTCCGGTGCCCTCTGTGGCTGCCCGCCTTGCCTTTCACTTTGACAATGGAAGAAGAGAGTGGGGTTTGAAAATAGTATGTACCAAGTTCTGTTGGTCGGCACGTCCTCATGATTTCTCGTAGCTAGTGCTTACTGACCCCGCAGGCAGAAACCATTTAAGAACTCTGTGTTAATGAACTCATGAGATGTTGAGCTGCCATGCCTGTATACACTCAAAGATGGTTTTTCTTTCTGTTTTCTTCCTGTTTCAATCATTTTCTTATTTTGTTTGTTGCTCATATGCTGCAGAATTCACATTTGGTGGCTCAGAATCATTCTCACCAAAAAAAGGATGCTGCTGGGGCGTCTGGGTGGCTCAGTCGGTTAAGCGTCCGACTTCAGCTCAGGTCACAATCTCGTGGTCTGTGAGTTCGAGCCCCGCGTCGGGCTCTGGGCTGATGGCTCAGAGCCTGGAGCCTGTTTCGGATTCTGTATCTCCCTCTCTGTCTGCCCTTCCCCCGTTCATGCTCTGTCTCTGTCTCAAAAATAAATAAACGTTAAAAAAAAAAATTAAAAAAAAAAAAAGGATGTTGCTTATAGGCACATAGAATTTCTTTGATTTTTCTCACCACTTACGGGTTTTTTTTAATTATTGTGCCCACTTTTGTATCATCATAATTATATCTATGTTCCTACTGGCACTTAATTCACTATAATAAATTCCTTTGTGCTTAAAATAGCCAGATGGGTTTCTAGTCACCAACCCAATGCAAAATAGCTCTCACTCTGCTCTTTATTCTTTCTACATTTAGTCGTAGGGCTTCTTCAAGCTTTCTACTCTGTCAGTATAATTTCGCTTAGCCTCAGAAAAGCAGGATAAAATGTAGAGTGTGCTGTTCTTGTGGCCAAATAACAAGTTCAAAGTTCAGCTCTCCTCCTGATGAGGCTACATGACCCCTGAGTGCTCTCATTTACATTCTAACTCAGGAGAAAGATTTGCAGCGTTTGCCTGGGAGCTGGAATGTAGCCATCTTGGACTTCTGTGTGAGTGGCCAGGACCCAGCCCTAAGCCGGGGGTATGAAGATGTGTGGAAGGACAATGTCTATCGCTGAAGTCCTGTAAATGCAGAAGCATCACTGGCCCAGGAAGGGAGAAGGTGGAAAGGAGACACAGGAATAAAGGGGGGCGAGGGGGGTGGCCTTCAGCATACAGGGCAGGGATCACCACTGAGGCCATTCTCCTAAGAGAATGGTGGATACCGCTTTCTCAGTAGACGGGAATCTAGCAAAGAATCCTAGTCCTGGAGCCAGCCAACTCACTTGAAAGTCCAACCACATGGTTTGGATCTCACTAGGTAAGTGAAACATAAAAACATAGCAACATTGGGCCACCTGGGCAGCCGGAGTCCCTGTTGGTTAAGCGGCCTACTTCAGCTCAGGTCACGATCTCTTGGTTCATGAGTTTGAGCCCCGTGTCAGGCTCTGTGCTAACAGCTCAGAGCCTGAAGCCTGCTTTGGATTCTGTCTCTCTCTCTCTCTCTCTCTCTCTGCCCCTCCCCTGCTCACACTCAGTCTCTCTCTCTCTCTCTTAAAAATAAACAAACATTTTAAAAAATAGCAACATAATTAAGCAAATAAGGCCAAAGTCTCCTTCACTATTTCCACAAGGAAAGTCTAAGTTTGTATATAGAACAACAACAAAAGCCTTTCAGATGAAGAATTCTATAAGCTACGATACCTTAATTGTAGAAATTCTTGATCCCAAATCCTGATTAGTCCATTCAATCACTCAAAAAAAAAACCAAAAAAACAAAAAAAAAAAACAAAAACCACACACTAACTGGAGAATTAGCAACAGTCATACCATATGCTGAGTGAAGGACATTTCGGTGAATAAGACAAAGCGTTCATCTTCATGAAGCGGACATTCTTTCCCAGGGAGAGCAACACTAAACAAGTAAAGACGAAAGTAACATAATTTCATATGAATGCTAAAAACACAGAGCATAAAGAAGCAGGGAGTGGCTAAGTAGGTTGGTCGAGGAAAATGGATGTGTAAAGTTAACATCTGAGCAGAGATCTAAGTGTGTGGAAGAATCTATCATCCAAGAATCTGAGCAAAGAATGATCCATGTTTGGGGATAGAAATGAGTTCAGTCGTTCAAAAAACAGCAAGAAGGCAAGTGGAGTTGAAGTGGGGGGAGAGGGAGAGAGAGGGAGAGAGAGGGAGAGAGGAGAAGGGATGTGAGAGAAGGAGTTTTTCAATCTTGGGTGAGCATTAGAACCTCCTCAGGGAGCTGTAAAATGCCATTTGCCCACATAAGTTAATATTTTCAAACTTTCTCGATGTGCAGTCAAGATTGAGAATCTAGAGATGTTTTGGCCAAAAAGGATTTGGGTCTAGGTTTCATGATAAGCCCCAGATAGCTTCTGTTTTGTTTGTTTCTGTTTCTAATTGAATGTCATTGTCGAACTTATATTTAGAAAAAATAATTCTGTCTGCAGCAAGATGGCAGAATGCAGATGCAAAGCAGCCATAAGTGTATGGAGAAGAAACATCTGCTAATGGGCTGCTAAGGCCAAGGGAGGGGAGAGGGGGATGGCAGGGAAGAGAAGGACAAGGGAGGGGAGGGGAGATGGCAGGGAAGAGAGAGCAAGGGAGGGAGGGGGGATGGCAGGGAAGAGAGAACAAGGG
>NC_064811.1:191938028-191969637 GCF_023721935.1 Panthera uncia
GGGTGGCAGGGAAGAGAGGGCAAGGGAGGGGAGAAGGGGATGGCAGGGAAGAGAAGGCACAGACAAATGGTGCAGGTGGTTGCAGTTGGAATGTTTTACTGAGAGTCTCTAGGGGGCGCCTGGGTGAGTCGGTAGATTGAGCTTCTGACTTGATTTTGGCTCAGGTCCTGATCTCATGGTTTGTGAGGAATGTGGGACTCTGCACTGACAGCAGGGAGCCTGCTTGGGATTCTCTCTCCCCCTTCTCTCTCTGACACTGCCCCCCCCCAAATAAATAAATAACCATTTAAAAAAGAATCACTAGGACTTGCTGATGGGTTACAGATGGGTTTGAGGAAAGTAAACCAAGGCTGAATCCCAGGTGTTTCGTCTGAGCCACTGGAGGAAGGGGGTGCCACTTACTGCGCTAGGTTTTAAGTCTTTCGAAGCTTTCAGCTACGTCAGCTTTGAGCCTGAGGCCAAACAAACCATGTTTGCAACTCACTGTTTTCTCAAATGCAATTCCTAAGCATGTGTAGACATAACTCACACTGCTTTTCCTTCCTCCACTTGAAGGTAAGGCCCAGAGCAGAGCTGGTCTTGCTCAGGGATGCTCTATGACAAGGAAGTTATGCATGTTTTGTGTGGTTTTGGTTTTGTTTCATTTTGTTTTGTTTTTGTAGGGAAGGGTTAGAAATTGCCGCGGGTCATGACAGAAATATTCTGAACGGTCTGTCTTACACTTTCTGGGGCAGAGAATTTGAGCTGACAGAGTGAGCTTATGGTAAAATTAATTTTTTACATCTGTGCCTCTGGCATAATCCCGTTAGACCTTACACTTACATTTCATTGGAAACCAACTCATGGCATATCTCTACAACGTGGTTTTGCTTTCTTGGCGAGGCACAGATTTTACTGGAAACAGAGTGCCATATCCAATGACCAAGGAAATGATTCATAAACAAAGAGGCTTTAAGGAGATGTTTTTCTATTGCTAGTTAATTTCCCTTTAGGGAGATATGCAGATATCTGTGAAATGGACAAATATATTTTCTTTGGCGTGCCTTGGCTAAGAGCAATGAGTCATGGGGATACACGCTATAGAAATAAGTGTTAAACTCTACCAGAGAACTGTGTAGCCATATTAGTCGCAGCTAGCCCCAAACTGGAAACAATGCAAGTAATATTACAATGGATAAAGTATGAAACAGTGTGCTATATACCAATGAACACGAAAAACCTATGGCTTCCTGTAATGATGCAGATGAATCTCAGAGGTGTGGTATTGAAAAAAAAGAAGCCGGACACAAGAGCATACAAACTGTATGGATTCATTTGTACAAAGTTCAAAGACAGGCAACCTCTTCTACAGCAACAGAGGTCACAGGAGGGCTTATTTTTGGAAGGAGGTGTGAACTGATAAGGACAGCTATTGGAAATGTTCTATACCTTGATCTAGGTGGTGGTGATATGGATGCATTTTTATATGTAAAAATTCACCAAGTTATATACCCCATATTTGTGCACTTATACATATAGATACATGCATATATGACATACTTAAAAGTCTTCTGTAGAAATATGTAGAAGCTATACCTACAGATATAATTTATAGACCTCAATACACTGAAAATGATAATAATGGTCATAATATAGGATTAGCCAAGTCATCATTAGAAGAAAAAATGAAACAAGTGTCAAAGAGTTTGGCTTCATGTATAGATTTTTCTGAAGATACCTCATCATACACATACGTAATGGTTGCGTATCTGAGCAACCAAATCAAGTATCTATAAAATAAAGACTTGGGTTCAAGAGCGATATTAAAATTACTTAATTTTTATTCATTAGCATTAGTTAATTAGAATGGATACCTGGACTATGCAGAAGAGATGTCAACTATTATGACAGAACATCTCCTCTGCCTCTTATGAAGATGGTGAATGAATCCACCAAAGAAGATGAAATTCACAGCCAGAAATGAAAACTACGATTAGCAATATACAGCTCTACATGACAAACAGTGAAGTTTACACAATGGTCTCAGACACATGCAGACTGAGTTTAGGGTATAGTCTTAACCACTCGTCCCTGCTTCCTGTGCACAAAGACACTAGGAATATGCATTTGACTTTTGACTTCCTTTACTCATAAACCTTAGCCTTTGCTTGTGCTTTCTCAGATTTATTTTTTAAGCATGCGTCTGTATCAACTAACGTATATGTAACGTTTGTTCTTCTGGTTAGGCCCTGAATATGACGGGAGTGTGCTTTAGCTCTGTATTTCCAACCAGAGTTCTGGATGTCTAATTTCTCAAAGGAATTGCATTTTTCCGGGTCACACAGTGGGAGGCTTGGGCTTTCAAAATCACTGTGATGGGAAGAGTCACCTACGACACTTCCAGCAGGCACACTCAAGTGTCCAGTGTCATGACACTTCCTACTTGTCACTATTAACTAATCTCTTCACTCTGGGAAGAGTGGCTCCAGTCGCTTCATGCCCAGTATTGTGTAGGTCATACCTATGTTCATGGAATGAGTTTTTAAGGTCATCCAGTCCATTCGCAGCTCTTGAAACTATTACATTTGCTTCGTGTCAGATAAAAGAGAATGTCTGTAATAAAAAATCAAAGAGGGTAATTTCTATCCTAATATCTAAGATTGAATAACCTCATTGTCAGGTTAAACCTCATGTTTAAATAACCTAATCCTTTAGGTTTCATCTTAACCAGATTTTTTCCCCAAAGTCTCCTCAATAATTATTGAACTTGAAATTTCACCAAACGTGTTAAAAAGGATGAAGAATTCTGGAAGATGGTACAAAATTTTAGTGACCTAGAATGAAGTGTTAAAGTAATGATAACTTCTAAAAGACATTTATGAAGATAAAATGAGTTAAAGTATATATTTGAGATTTGGTCAGTGTTGCAAAGTCATATCTCTGTATTTTTTAAATGTTTTTTCAATGTTTATTTATTATTGAAAGTCAGAGAGGGTCAGAGCATGAGCAGGGGAGGGGCAGCGGGAGAGGGAGATACAGGATCTGAAGCAGGCTCCAGGCTCTGAGCTGTCAGCACAGAGCCTGATGCGGGGCTCGAACTTGCAAACCGCAAGATCATGACCTGAGCCAATGTCGGACGGTTAACCGACTGAGACACCCAGGCGCCCCTATATCTCTGTATTTTTACAAAATAAGTGGGGGCACCTGAGTGGCTCAGTCGGTTAAGCATCCAACTCTTGGTTTCAGCTCAGGTGATGATCTCATGGTCCCTGAGTTCCAGCCCCACCTCAGGCTCTGTGCTATCAGTGTGGAGTCTGCTTCAGATTCTTTCTCTCTCCCTCTCTCTCTCTGCCCCTCCCTTGCTTACTCATGCCCCCCCCCAAAAAAAATTAATAAACTTTAAAAAGTAAAAAAATAAAAAAGCAAAAATGATGAAGTGATCCTTTATACTCCTGACAGCATTATTTTACCAATTGCATAACTTTTGTAACTAAGAATGGGCCTAGAAATTGTGGAAAGTTCAGTTAATAGCAACATGATGATTATAGGGTTAGCAAGTTATAGATCAGCACATAAGATCGAGGAGTACTTCATGAAATTTATTATTTGCATAAACTTGAAGTAAGTGTTTTCAGATCATTTCGGTTTTGCCTCAAACTTTCTTTTGTTCCTCTTTCCAAACGAGTAGTAATAAAGCCATCGTATATGTTTTAAGTTAAACCTCCAGCTTCACATCTTTCCTTCAGAGAGGATCACGTCTTTCACCACAGGGTAATCTTGATGCTTACAATTTTTCCTAGAAAGAATACGTGTTTTCTCTTAACCTAAACTACGACTTGGCTAGAGGCCTCTAACCCATGAAGAGGTTAACCCTTGAATAACTAACCCCTGTTTGGTAAGAATTGAGTTGGAAGATGTCTTGGCCTGTCTGGCCAAGCCAGTAGTTCTTAAGCTTTTCCAAGTACCCTTAGACCACACGAGTGATTAACTAACCTTTCTTTGGGTATCTACAAATCATGCGTTATTTCTTAGGAAGAACAGAGCACTTCATGTCATGAAACAGAAACCAGACCTCGTACAACTCCCAGGCGCTAATGAACCAGGCCCCCGTGCACAATCTTGGAGCCCTGGGATAACATCTGGGGCTGGCACCATTGAGTCTGCACAGCACCCAGAAATGTTACAGACCATGTACACCCTTTACTGATTAACTGCCCTAGACACCTTTAAAATCCTTGGGCCAGGCAGAAACCTTAAAGTAGGCCTTTAGACAAGAGTCTGCCTTCTCCCCAGTTGGGCCGGTCTCCTAGAGAAACCTCATATTCCTTTCCGATTAAAACTCATCTCTTAAGTGACAGGCAGCCAAACTTGGATTTTGGTAACAAGTTCGCCTCATGCAGAAGGACTTGAAAATGCCTTGGAAAAACACCACCATTCAGCTCCTAAAGGATGCTGATACCATTTCCCCAATGGTTATGTAGCCATCTTTGGTCTACATGTTTACACACACACACACACACACACACACACACACACACACCCCATAGCCCTTATAATTAAGTTGCATCAGTTTAAAGGGTAGGGGGGGCACAGCACAACTGTTGGTCAAGTTCAACACAATCACAGAGGTGGAAGGATCTTAGGGATCCAGTTAACATTTAATAGGTACCTGAGTTGTGATAAGCAAGGCCAGGTGAGTCTCTACAGCTTTGATCTATTGCACAGAATCCTGGAAAGATTTACTTCCTTTTTGTGAGCAAAAGTCATTTCCTTTTGTACCATCTTCAGGGTACACAGTTTGTGGAAACTTGTGTCCTTCATTTTTCAGAACTTTTTAAAACGTATTTCAGTATAATTTAGGTAACGTTACTAGTCGAAACCACTCTGTTCTCTATACTCCAGCACCCATTTTAGTAACTAATGATTTAGTATCTAAGTGATTCTATTGCCTTTTACTTCATTATCTTCCAAATTGCTTTCCTCAAGTTCTTTGCAAAATATGAAAAGGCTTTGACTTAAAAAAAAAAAACAAAAAAAAAAACAACCTGGGAGCCTGGGGAATTATGAACCTAGTATATTTAACATATTCTAAACATCATCATTTCTTTGGTTGGTTATTTAAGAAGTGGGGGGGGGGGGTGGCGCCTGGGTGGCTCAGTTTGTTAAGCATCTGACTTTGGCTCAGGTCACTAACCATGAGTTCCAGCCCCACATCAGGCTCTGTAGTGACAGCTCAAAGCCTGGAACCTGCTTCAGATTCTGTGTCTCCCTCTCTCCCTGCCTCTTCCTACTATTGCTCTCTCTCTCTCTCTCTCTCTCTCTGAGATGAATAAACATTAAAAAATAAAAAAAAAAATAAGAGACCACATGTGTGTGCCATATTTGCATATTTTGAATCCTGGTTGTTTATGAGATCCCAATGAGATATATTCTATAATATGTTATAAAATAACATCAAATCATAATTTGGAGACAATATAATTTAGGATAAAAGGATACAGTTTCCGGAACCAGACATTATGGATTTGTATTCTGGCTGTACTATTTACTAGCTTGGAGAATTCGGGCAAGTTCCTTAACCCCTCTGGGTCTTTCCTCACCTGCACAGTGTGGGTAATAATAGTGTTGAGAGGATTAATAAATTAACACAGGGAATACTTCGCGTAGTGCTGGGTTCACCGTAAGCACGCAATAGATGGCAGCGGCTCATCATCACGGCCACTGCTGCACAAAGAACAGAACACACCGACATGCTTCGGCACCATCGGTGCCACAAGTGCTAGTCCATTTCCTGCCTGGAAACGAAGCTCACGTCCAAGTCAGGACAAGTGAGAACACAATAACAGGGGCCCGTGGGTGCCTCTGTCAGTTAAGTGTCCCACTCTTGATGTTGGCTCAGGTCGTGATCCCACGGCTCATGGGATCGAGCCCCGCGTCAGGCTCTGTGCTGACAGCATGGAGCCTGCTTGGGATATTCTCTCTCTCCCTCTCTCTCTGCCCCTCCCCCTGGTCACACACTCTCTCTTTCTGTCTCTCACAAAATAAATATTTAAAAACAACAACAACAAATTCCTTCTATTGTAGAGCGTCTGACCCCACAACAGGTCCCTTCATACAAACATCAAGCCGTCTTGAGTCATTTTTACCACTACTCATTTTTTCCCAGATAGTTTCATAAAGAACATAGGGATTATATAAATATCCATATTCATTTCAAGTATTCTAAAATTCACTCATTCAAGAGAGTCGCGCCCATCTCCCATTTTTGAAAGAAATAATACACACAAAATGAAAAGCCAAAGTCACTAAATATTAATTTTCCTTATACTTTTCTCAGTCTATCATCTTTTTGCTATAAAGAAGGGCTATTTACCATCATTGGACAGCTTGTAGGCATCATGGTGACTTTGGTAAAATTAATTTTCTAGGTCAAATAATGAAACCTCTAACACCAAGTACAGGTAATTTTCAGTTTTCATTTGTCTACACCATGAGGTACCAAAGCACGAAATAAAATTATTTTTTAAAGTATTCAAACTGAAAAGAACAGAGTCTAAAACTTAACAACCGTCCACAGTTTAAATTTGAGAATAAAATATGATGCATACTATGTCTCTCAAATCTTTGTGAATTTAGAATTTTTGTAAATTTCCTGTTCTCCTTGCTGTTACTCCTTTTTGTCTCATGTTTCTACCATGTCAAGGTCAGCCCTTCATGCTGCACAGAGTTGCTTAAAATGGTACTATCGGCCCCATTTAGTCCAGGGAATACGGTATGGAGTGGGGTACCTGTAGAATCTGAGGGATGGATTTCTTTATTGGGTATTCAAAGTATTAACCATGTTTTTAAAATGGCTATTTTTGAGGAATCACTAATGAATATATAATCCTGAGATCAATTCTATTTTTTTATTCTATTTTTTTTGACAGAGCGAGAAACAGAGCATGAGTGGGGGAGGGGCAGAGAAACTGAGAGAGAACAAGAGCGAGAGTGAGGGCGAGCGGGAGAGAATCTGAATCCCAAGCAGGGTCCAGGCTCTGAGCTGTCAGCAAGGAGCCCAACGCGGGGCTCGAACCCACGAACCATGAGATCGTGACCTGAGCCGAAATCAGATGCTTAACCACCCAGGTGCCCCTAGAAACAGGTCTTGAACTTAATTCCCTATTATTAAACTCTGTATTTAGAATCAAAAGCAAAATAAACCAGCAAACCTGACTACTCTGCGGTGACGAATTTCTGTGTCAACTTGACTAGCCTAAGGGACCTCCGGACTCCGGTAAAATGTTGTTTCTGGGAATGTCAGTGAGGGTGCTTCCGGAGGAAATTAGCATTTGATTGGGTAGGGCTAAAAGGTCCACAAGGGCAGGATCACCTAATGTGTGGAGAGCCAAAAAGAACAAAAAAGAGGAGGAAGGGCAAATTCTCTCTCTCTTCTTGAGCTGGGACGTCCACCTTCCCCTGCTCTCCCACCTTGGAGCTTCTGGTCCTCGGCCTTTGACCTCTGTTGTGAGTAAGATCACTGGCTCAGCGTCGCGCTCTCTGGCCTGTAGCCTAGTACTGAAATACACCGGAGGCTCTCCTGGCTCTTCGGTCTGCAGACCACATACTGTGGGACTTTTCAGCCTCCAAAACCATGTGAGCCAATGCCTATAATAAATCTCTTTTTCTCTCTGTCTACTTATCTGTAGCCTCATGGTTCTGTTTGCCGGGAGAACCCTGACTGATGTATACACATCAGATGTTTGCATTCGTAGCCTTCTCCGTGTGTTCTGGTTACTCACATCATCCGACAAAAGATTTTCGCCAAACACATTTTGAAAAGAAGATAAAGCAAAGGGTCTTTACTGAATCACTTCTCTACACACACTCACCTTCAGTTTTTTCTGTGTTTAAACTAGCAATTGCGCCCGGGTGGCTCAGTCAGATCTCAGTTCGTGAGTTCGAGCCCTGTGTCGGGCTCCGCGCTGCCAGCTCAGAGCCTGGAACCTGCTTCGGAGTCTGTGTCTCCCTCTCTCTCTGCCCCTCCCCTGCTCATGGTCGCGCTCTCGCTCTCTCTTTCTCTCTCTTGAAAATAAACATTGAAAAAAATTAAAAAAAAAAAAAAAAAAAAGAGCAATTGTGGCTCCCAGAAGAAAGTTCCATCTAGAGAGAAAAGGTGAGTTTTTCCAATTAGAAGACACGGAGTAGAATAAAGTATATTGTTTTAAAGAAAGAGGAAGCCATTTCATCTTGAGGCCAGCTAAATTATTTGACAGCTAACGTACATGAATATATACCATAACTCTACCCTGCTCAGTAATGAATACATATCAGTGCCGTTTGCTTTGGAGAAAATGATCTATGAGGCATTGAGTAAGTAAAATATTGCAATAAGTTATAATAAAAGTCTGTTCCTTTGAAGATGTTAAAAAGCGATAGGGATTAATTCCATAATACGGGAAGTGATACACAGAAATGCCTCAAGACACTGGAGCAGTCTAATTCGTCAAGGTCTTTTTCTTTCTCGAGATTTCATGATTAAACACACTCACAAAAGGTCAAGGTGGCATTTGAAGATCCGCCCCTTGAAAACAGTTGGAAGTGCGGAAGGGGTGGACCTGAGCAAGGCAATGACTACTGTGAAAAATGTTGTTGCTCCCTCCTACTTCTCATGGCTACCGACAGAACAATCACTGCCTTTGCTGTCCAACTCGGCCTTTACACATCACCTGGCTCTTCCTCCCATCGCGCCCAGAGAGACGAAGAAAGTCCGTTCGACGGCAGGTGCGGCCCCCTCCACAAATAATCTGAAGAAGACCGAACAGCTCCGTTCTCTTCAGCTCTTTTGCTTTATTTCCCACAAAGACAATGAAACGACCGAACAATTTTTCGTTTGCCTTTAGTTTGGCCAACGCCGTAACCGAAAGTGTAGAACCAGTCAATGATACCTCTGGCTAAAATTTATTTCTGAGGACTGTCCCAGAGGAGCGATTTCTGAAGAATAATAGGCAGCTTTCAATTTACTTTATCACAGCTGGATATGAAGTTAAATCCCCGGCTAGAATTTAACCACCCAGAACCAAGCACCAGATGGCTTGTGTGCACCTCAACCCGACAGCTGTGTCCTGATAGGCACAGCTGGGCTTCCCATTCGAACGACAATATTTAAATGATAACATTATGTAATGCAGAAAAATGTGTTTGGGCAGCGTGGGTCTTGAAAACTAGATTGTGCAGTTGCTCTTAATAGTAAATGCACAGGCTCCGCGGCTAATTCGCATTCCTTCTATTTGTGGCGACGGGTCTTGGCTGGAGATGAGAGTTTACTGCCACGTGGCAACGTTCCAGTGCTATCTGCCCGTAAGGACTCTCCTGGGTGCTCACCGTGTTAGGTTTCCCTTCACATAAAGATAAGCACAACAGAGTTTTCGCCGCGGAGCTGGAGACTTCTAAGGCTTTGCGACAATTGATAGACACCGCATTCTGCCAAGGTGGAGGAATGAAAAGGTACTTGGTAGAAAGCAGCTGCTGTCGCAATTCTTCAACAGTTTGCGGACTTGACTACTCATTTCCTCATTGAGTCACAGATAGCACCGGATGACAAACATAACAAAACCAATACCAAAATCCAGCACTTTGAACAAACAAACAAACAAACAAACGGAAAACTGCGCGAAGGGCAGCCCTCAACGGAAATGTGTTTGAATGCGTTTCAGACGAGAATGAAAAATCTGACCGATTTCAAGTGAGTGATGAATGAATGATGTGCGAGGCTTTAACTCCTAAGATATATAGAGGCGAGCTTTTTTTTTTTTTTTTTTCTTCACAGTTTGACTGAGGTTCCCTGCGGGGCTGTGCAAACTTTGATGAAGGTATGACTCACCCCGGTGATGCAGAGGAAACGTATCCTTAATATACACCCAACGTAGTTGAAGATACAAGAAAGACAAAACATTTGTTTAGTAGGCAGGAGACCTGGATATCTTATCTCACTGCGACTTTTAGCTCTTTAACTGCTATAAACTTGAATTTCTTCACCTGCAAAATGGGGGCCATCGATGAGATGGCCTGCGTGAGCGCGTTCAGAAACTTCTACGAAACAGAAGAAGGTGGGGTGAGCATCATCGCTGTTTCGCTCCCTGGGGGACCCCCTCCACGGCGCTCCTCTCCCTCGCCTCTGTTCTGAGCGAACTAAAATAGAAGATCCAGGCGTGGCCGACAGATGCCTGCGAATCACTCTGAGAACTAATAAAGGCTAAGGCAGAGGAAATCCCTTACTTTGAGAGTCAGATGGGCTTCCTCGCATTCAACCCAGATTTGGCCAAACTGAACCCAGCCAGGCAGGAACGAGCAGGGGCAAGGAACGACAATCCTGCCTGTCACTCGGCCTCCAGAGGGTGAAGGGCACAGGCGACCCTGTCCAATTTAGTCTCCCCAAATCTGTCACTGGAATAGCCGCTCAGGGGAAAGGAGTAGAGAGGCCAAGGGCTCAGTGAATACCCTCAGCAGGAAAGAAGCTGGAGCAGTGAGGAAAAAGGATCCCTCCCTAATTTCGCTCGGCTTTTCCTTCTCTTCCTCCAGGCGACTGACACGGCCATGTTGGGTCAGCCAGGGTCTGGGCTCCTCTCCGCAGGAGGACCCTGCGGTTTTGCAGGACTGTCTGACTTCTGCGCATATGAAGTCCATCCCTCCACACCAGGAGCCACCCCCGGGAGTGCCTTCCTGACACCACTGGGAGCAATGCAGATGTCACCCTCCTAGGATCAGAAACACGTCAGAGCATTAGAGTAATTAAATCAATGCCAAGGTCGCTCTTCATCCAAAGTCAAAAATGTATTCCTTATCCCATTTGTCATCCTGACTTATGTCCGGTCACATGGTCCGACAGAGCTAGTGGAACCTCGGTGACAGGCCTAAGTCCTTTCTTCCTCTTACGGGACACACCAAACCCAGAGCAAGCCTGCACACTCTTCCATCAAAACCTGCAATCTCACCACTTCTCGTCACCTTCACCACTCCCCGCGGGCCATCCCACGATCTGCCTCCTTTTCCACTGCTCTTCAACGTACGGTCTATGAGTTTGGTGCTTTCGGTAAGTCCCAACAGGAGGAATATATCTGGTCTGCTCACCACTGTATCTCTAACACATAAAAACATGTCTGACACAGACTAAGCAGCTAATACACACTTTTGAAAAGAACAAAGTGAAGAAGGAAAAGGGGGTAGAATGGGGGATAGAGGAAGAGGGAGAAGAGGGAAGAGGGGGGAGGAAAGAAAAGAGAATGAGGAAAGGAAAGAAAAAGGAAGGTATCAGCCACTAAGGACATGCCCAGGTTGTAAGTCTCCCCTTTTTCACTCTGAGGATTGAATCTGCCTTTAAAAGCCCAGAATGTACTAGTCAGCAGTAAATGAAAAGCACTGTTGTAATTTATTACACCCTCCTTATTTTTGAACTCTCTCGCCTTGGACTTCTACTAAAATAGGCAGTCTGCCCTCACTAGGATTTCCAGTCTCTCAAAACCTTCCACTGACTGTGTGTTAACTCTCCATCTCACACACACACACACACACACACACACACTCCCAGGGTTCAGGAGCACAGTGGATTTTGCCATTATCAGCTATACCAATAAATTTCCCACCAAACCAAGTAGACTCTCTCCAGTAAGGGATAATTCTCACTTTTTACATTATAATTGAGGTGCCTTGAAATGATACTACAGCAAGGCAAAAGACCGTGATAATTAGGATTCACTAATGTCTGGCTATTTGATTTAAAAATGGATCTTTGTTTATGCTCCACAATCTTTCTTGTTCAATTATTGCCATCTTTATGAGACTTCCTGTAATGAATCCTCTAAAATCTCTCACCAATTTCTCGTCACCAGTTCCATTTCAAACCTGCTATAATCTTGGCAGGTGATTTCCACTACTCCTAGAAAAGATCAAGATTATCAGGCGGTAAGTCCCCCATTTTCCTTTAATCTCTTATTCTCAAAAATAACCATCTTTTTATCCCAGAGGGAGAATTGCCCTTTTCCTCTCAATCTCCCACTGAGCACCAGTCATAATTCGGATGTTGAATGAGGTGTCTTTGATCCCTGAGATCTAAATAAGATTGGCTCAAACTCCATATTTACACTCTGCTGAAGTCTAAAGTCCTTCAAAAAGTTTCTAGAAATTTAGAAAGGTCTTGAATTCTCAAGGCTGCCTTAGTATCTGACCTCTTCCTGTATGTATTGTTCCTATGATGTACTACACCGAACCAGAAGTGACATCTAGCCTTGACAACAACAAAAAAAAAAAAAAAAAAAAAAAAAAGGAAAAAAAAAAAAAAACATGTTGCTGAGCATTGTAGGGCTCAGCGAAATGGCCAAGCGACATCATTCTGGCCAATGAGAATGAAGCCATATTCTGCTGGCAGCATCTGGGGAATGCTCCCGTTTTCCTGCTCAAAAGGATAGGGTGTGGCTATCAGACCCTTGACTTGGCTTGAGTGGGCTAAGTCTGGAGCCACAGTAGCTGTCTTGTGACCATAAGGCAACGAATAAGTTCTGACATTTTAGAGCTATTGAACCAACGCCAAAAGTTTTACACTTACTGTTTGGTACAAGAAAAAAAAAAAACAAAAAAAACAAATCTCTTTTTTCTTGAGCCACTAAGTTTTCTCTTATTTGGTACTGCAAGCACTTAAAGGTGACACAGAATTACGAAAGTTTACAATCACAGTTATCATAACCCTACACCGAAGAATTTCAGCCTTCAAAGATGTATGATCTAAGCCTTCACTACAAGAGCCATGTGGTAATCAGGGCACCTAAACCACCAAGTGCCATCAGGGCTTTGGGATGCAATGAAAATTATAAAGATGGCGGGAGGGTCGAAAGCCCTCTCCTCAGAGTGACACCTCGTGCGATAGTCATGTCTTCAAACCACCTGACTCCTTGCATTTGCCCTGAATTTCGAGACCTGCCTAATTTCCAAATCTGCCCTGATTCGTAGGAAACCCAACTATTAGTAATAGACGACCTCACAGCTCATCACCTGAGCCGTGCAACAGTCCTGGATTCCCACTGTCGACCTTCACTCATGACCCAGCACGACACTATTTTAATTGCTACAGCCGATTGTATAAACGCAGCATAATGTCTGACAGATTAACTCTGAGAAGTTATTTATATATACAGAACTACAATTTAAAAGGCAGTAGAAAATGACACATTTTTGTTCAGCCATAAACGAATGTTACACCTCCACTAAAAGCGTTGTTGTATGAGCAGTTAGGGGTTTTCGGGGATGCTCAAAATATTATATTTGTTGGCACGAGGAGTGATGCTATGGGTGTTCATTTTATGCAAAATTCTTTAAGCTGCCTATTTGTTTTATGGACTTTCCTAGATTTACAGTGTACTTTACAATATAAGGGGTTTAAAACAGCATCAAGAATATTAGTGACATGCAAAGAGGTTAACGATAAAAAACCACGTTACACAACAATGTGCACGATGCTAAGATTTTTCTCCAAACAGATATATCCAAAATGTTAAGAGGTATGTGATCTTCTGTGATGGTGAGCATAGAGATTGTTGAAGAAGAAGCACGTTTCTAAAAAATGAAAAAAGTAAATACTAAGTCATATGTAAAATAATCTTCGTATGAACCATTGGGAAGTAACATACTAGTTGGATAGTCATACACAAGATACATTTGTTCACCGTTACGTTTTCCCCTTTAAGTTATGATCGACATAAGATTTATTTTACATAGTGACAGGACTCACTAACAATGACTTACTGTCCTAAAGTCATTGTTACTTTAGAATTTTGCTTTGTTAAAGTTCTTCACTAAAATAATCTGTGACACTAGTTAACAATGTCACAGTGATTTTTAAAATGGTAGGAAGACCTCATGAAGCGTGTTCTGTTGCCCTAGACCTTTATTATTATAATGGATCACATTCATGAAGGCATCATAACATTATAAACAACTGTCGTAAAGAACAGATTACACTATGTAACATGATGTACTATATCCTCGTTATGATACCTTTATTGTAGCGCTGGCTGGTATTAATACAAAAAAAAACCTGAAAATATACTGTGTAGTTTATTTTGAGAAGAAATCACTTAAGAGGCCAGTATTCCACTACACGGTCTTATAAGTCACCAAGGTGACTTCTAAAGGTTAAAAAGTCAAAAACAGTTTGTGACCTGAATCTGTCACTGATGTGACAAATGGTTTCAGGGTCATAAACCAGAAAAAATATTTCAGAAACTAAGAATACTTTCTTTTCTCATTTACAGAGTAGCACTTACTTCTGTATAATGAAACACACGCTAATTTCGTGCAGGATGTACAATCAGAAAGTAACATCACGTGCTCACAGATTAACGTAAAAACAGATTGAAATTAGAAACGCGGTACCACAACCCTCTAACATTAGCAACAACCGCTGCTTCTAGTTTGCGAAACTGACAAGGGCAAATGCCAATCAAACAAATAACTTGTATTTAGATAACCCAGGTTCAGCAGGGAGTTTCTGAAAAAGAAATTATTATTTCAATGCCAAGTCACGCTTACAGCTTTGAACAAGGAGCCAAACATGGGCATGTTTCTCAAATGGATTTCACAGCATCAGTGCAAGAGCCGGAGGGGATGGCTTAGTTTTTTAAGCCTCAGATTTGAAATACCGAGACTCCCTGCAACTCCAGCGTTAAATCCTCTGTGGAACCACAGCTTCAAATGCTATCAGGAGAGACTCAACTCTTCATCCCTCTGAGACTGATAAATTGAAAACCATGAAGTTTAGAGGAAATGGAGGGGGGCCTGTAGCCTGATGAACCCCCTCCCCTTCCCCACCCCGCACAGGAGATCTCTATTTGTAATATCACTTAAGGCTCCATTTCAGGCTGTCGCCTTGGTAAGACTTGAGGCTGATGTTTTAAGACATTCATAAATCTCACAGCCCTGCGATGGACCATGTTTATAAACATGTAAAGTTTAGACAGCTCAAAGTAGGTGGACAACTTTATTTTTAATTCCCATTTAAGATAGTTGAGGAAATTCTAAGTGCTTGCTTTAAAAGGCATTATACGTAGCTGGCCTACTCTTTATAATTCCTGTAGAAATTTCTGAATCTCAAATTGATTTCTTTTTGCTGCTTTGTACATTTCTGGACCGCCCCCTCCCTGACATCATTTGATGGCTGCTGGCTAAATGCCAGTTAAACAAAAGAAATTGTATTTGGTCTGGGGGTGCTCGCTGGGTCCTGCTGGGATTGGCAGCATTTGCATTAGGAACTTTCAGACTTCATGTTTGTTTTTCCCACTCAGGTCTGACCTAGAAGCTGGATGGGTTCTGGCTTAAAAACCAGGATGGGTGCTCCTTAGAAACTGGGCCGGGTCCGACTCGGAAACCGGGCCAGGTGCTCCTGTGAAACCGGACCGGGTCTGAGTCGGAAACTGAGCCAGGTCCTAAACTGGCCGGAGTGCCCTGGGTCTAGCATAAGCTGGACCAGGTCCAGCGTGAGGTGAGGGTGAGTAAAATTTTAAGTCTCAACAAGCAGGTTAAACTTACCAAAACTAATCTTGAATTACAGTGGCCACAATGGAGAACTTTAAATCACTTTAGATAAACTTATCCATTTTAGGAAGTGCCCTAGAATAAAAGGGGTCTTGGTGAAACACTACCATAAGGCGGGAAGGAAAATTATTTTTCCTCCTCTACAGTTTCTGGGGACCAGGAGGAGATTTGTAGGACACCCCACTCCCTCTGCAGCCTACACACAGGATCCTGGGAAAACTGGCAGAAGCTGGCAAATGGCAAGAATTCTTACCAGGGTCACCTCTCCCAGATCTCCGTCTGGGGTGTCTGGTTGAGAGAGGAAGGTAAAAGTCCACTCTGTCCCTTCCTTTCCAAATTCAGATTGGCAGGCAAAAAACATTTGAAGAATTAGATCTTTGAATTGCGACACATGAATTTGCTTTTAGGTGCCCTCTGGCTGTCAATCCTTTCTCTCCCAGGGACAGCTGTTGCATTCTCCTTTGTCTCATTTTGTGTCTGGAGAACTTGGCTTGGCACCTGTCAGGATTGGGCGCCCAGAAATATGGCCATGCAGAAATGAGGATTGCACTCCATTTGTGCCTGTGGTGCTGATTGCTGTCGGCCTTCAGGAAAATTGTCTTTATTTCTTCCGGTTATCTTTAAGAGTGGCTCTGCTCTTGGTAGGGTAGGAACTTTTAAACCTTCTCTGAGGATGCCTCTTAAATGCAAAGGGTTGTTCCATACCTTCAGGGAGCATTTACTATTTGTCTCACCTGAAGCCTGACAAGATACTCAAAAGGATGCTTTTTAACGTCAGAAGGTGGCCAAATTGGAAATTGATAGAGTTTGATAAAAACTTTTTTAGGTGGGGCGCCTGGGTGGCTCAGTAGGTAAAGCATCCGACTCTCGGTCTTGGCTCAGGTCACCATCTCATGGTTCGGTTCCTGGGTGTGCACCCTGCTTTGGGCTCTGTGCTGAGCCCCTTCCTCTCTCTCAGCCCCTCCCCCGCTCATGCTTGCAAGTGCCTGCAAGCCTTCTCTTTCTCACAAAATAAATAAACTGAAAAAAAAAAAAAAACAAAAAAAACTTTTTAAGGCCTTGTCCCCTAAGCTAAAATGAAGCTACGTACCCAAAGGGAAAGAAAAAACATTCTGATGCCCTTGTAGAAGGATTTACTAAAACATTGCAAAGACACACAGCTCTAAAGCTAGAAGACAGGAATGCTTTGATTTCCATCTCAACCGAAAATATTCTCCCTGATATAAACATGCAAAGTGGCCGTAATAGATTTGAATGCGTGGGTCAGCCAAGTGACATCATTCGGGATGCAACCCAAGTCTTTGAGGAATTAAATACAGCTGTATCTGTCTTACAAATTAAGTCTTGACAAGAAATGCGGCTCCAGAAACAATTCAAAGGCCGCCTATCCCTTTTATCAATCCCCCAGCCTCCCCTATTAAAAAGATGTAAGTAAAACTTTACCAATGAACTTTTCAACAATATATTTTATAGCGTAAAATAGCTTGAAAACTTAAAAAGCGTGAAAACTTAAAAATAGTTTTCAAAATCTTTACTATTTTCAGTTTCTCTTTTAACAATGGCAAGTCTCCATTCCACCTTTATTCAAACATGCATTTAGCACTTAAAGGTGTCAGGCACAAGGTGGAAGACACTAGAAACGGGAGCCCTTCTTGCCCTGAACCCCGGGGAGGGTGCACTTCGGTGAACCCTCGTGTCTCCACTTCTTCCGGCTCAGCGACTTATCACGACAGCACATCCTGCAAAGAGCTGTGGTTCTCAGCAAGCGTGATTCACCCCTAGGCCATAGCCTCCGCAGATCTCTGAGGCCAGGGATCCTGGAGTACATTTTGAACTTGGAAATTTGTCGACTTCAGCTTTTAATGTAAATAATAAGGTTAAAGCCAATGAAAATGTTCCCAGGGTCACGCAACCGCGGGCTGCGTAAATTTCATACTGATTTCTCAACACAGGACTCAGTCTGCCTTTACCAACGGGGACGGCAATCATTCGGTCAACTCGAAGAAAACACAAACCCCGGAGCACCTGAAGGGTCCCCGAGCACCGAGCCACAGCGCCCCCAGGCCAGGAACCTCCGGGGGTGCCGCGGCTTCGGCGGCTTCGGCGGTCCCGCGGCGGCCAATCTCGCGAGACCAGAGGGAGCCCTGACCGCGCCCCCGAGGGAGCCGCCGAGCCCGGTGGCGGGAGGCGGGGCGCGGCCGATCACGAGTTCCGCGAGCGCGGCCCCGCGGGCTCAGCGGCCGCCCCGGCCTCTCTCCGCCGGGCGCGCGGCCATGGCGCGGAAGTGGAGCCTTCCTCTGCTCCTAGTGCCGCTCCTGCTCGTTCCAGGCCTCGCGCGCAGCTCCAGCCCTCTGCCCCTGGTCCTCAACACTTGGCCCTTTAGGAACGCGACCGAAGCAGGTGCGCGGCGGCGGCCGGGGGCGGGGGCTGCGGCCGGCGGGCTGACCCCTGGGCGGGGACCGGAGCCTCACCGCTGCGCCTCTTGCACTGGACCCTTACGGAGTCCTCCCTGCCGCGGCCGCTTTTTACGTCCTCACTTCGCATTCCGCCTCTGTTCAGCCCCGCGCCCCCATGCTTTCCACCCTGCTGCTGCCTGACCCGCAGCAGTTAGGGCCTTTCTGCTGGGACTCCTCCACGGGCGCCTACGCGGTCTTGCCTGACATCCATACTGCTGTCACGGGGAGGGGGGGCTGTCTCTTGTCTACTGTTCTTCACCTTTCTAGCCCCTCGGATCTCCCCAATACCATGAGCTCAAGTGCAGCTTTGCAAACGGCTATTAATTTCCCATACAGACCCTTTTTACATTTACTTTGTTGTTCTGTGCTGACGTTCTGTATTTGCCACCTGCCATAGAGTTTCAATCCTGGTTGGCCATTAAAATCATCTGTGGAACTTCCCGTGCCTGAGCCCTGCCTCCTGAGATTTTGATTTAACTGCTGGCAACAAGACATTTGTTTTGTTTCCTTTAAAGCTTTCTAAGTGATTTTGATTTGCAGCTAAGATGGAGAACCACTAAGCTATCACCTCTTTCGCGATTGCTCTTAATGCCCAGTCTGCGTGAGGTGCCTATCTACTGTGCTTTCATTCAATCCTGTCCATGCCATGAACTTGTCATTTATTCATTGGATTGCATATGTTTGCCTCATTCATTCCAAGACCTACTACCCCAAGAGTAATTTCCGACTCCTTCCCCCCCTCCCCCCGTCTGAGGCTGCTGGTACAACTCACTGGGGCAGAAGTGGCTCCAGAGCTTGGCGGACATAAGTTTGGGTGTTAGAGGCAGTGCATCTGATTCAGAAAAGGCGGAAACAGGCTGTGAGAAAGAAATTCCCGGCCTTGAAGCCATGATGAGAGAAAAAGTGCAGTGGCCAGCGCAGGGGACATATAAAGGTTCTATGTAGTGAAAGGGGGAACTTCTTGAAAGACACTTTCAATTCTGTAGGTCCAGGGGTTAATACTTAAAAATGACCCATAGTAGCGCCTTCCCTTCAAAGATTTCTGTTTTTATTAGTAAGACATTGACCACCAAAGATCTCCCCCACCCCTTGCCAAGGTTCCGGGCTCCAGAGAACAAAGCAGTGCCCAAATGGCTTTTGAATCCTGTTCCAGTTGTGTGACCTTGAACAAGTTCCTTAACCTGTCTGGGTCTGTTTGCTCCGACTTAAAATGAGGAGACTAATTGTACAGTACTTACCTGAAAAGCTATTGTGCAGATTAAATGGATTAAACGCTGTGAAGCCCACATTGTAATTATTTGCTGTTAGGAAGTGGTTATTGAGACTTGCCATGATTGATGTTACCTTAATAAAAGTCCTCGTTGTGTATATTTTTAATAATCTAATGATACAGAAGAAATTTATAAGCCCGTGGTTTAATGAACTTTCAATTTAACTGCCTTTTAGTGGCTTCAATTATAAAATTGAAGGAGAGAAGACATTTCTTACACAGCATAGAAATATTAGTAGGTAAAAAACAAAAAACCCTCACTTTACATCAATAGTGTTTAAATTCTTCACAGTAAATAGTTGCATTATACAATTTGTCTGTATCACTCATTTAATAAAGTAAAATTCTGTTTAAGGGTAAACATGAAAATATTTTTTTAGATGAGTGCTCAAAACATTTCTGGTTTGTTGCATTTGGCACTGGAAAAAAAATCAGTATATAAACCAGCACTCCTGGGATTTGATTAACAGCGTGGAGGACATTAGCATCTGGAGGCTCTCCCTTGGATGCAGTTGAGCAGGGCTGTGCTGTGTGTGAGAGGGAACAGTGTGACGGTACCGTGGGCTTTGGAGGGAGTCCTGATGAACTTGGAGAGACCACACTGGATGCCATGATCATGGACGGGTAAGAAATCTTCACCCCATGTTGAGTCACACTGATCAGTCTTCTACGGATCTACTTGCTTTTATTGAGAGCAAGACGGACGAATATGTAAGTTTCATCAGGTCAGAACCCCTAGCTTATGGTACCCAGCTTTTCCAAACACAAGTTAAGAGAAAGTCATTAGAATAATAGAAATTTCACATGGATGCAGTAGTCTCCGTAGAACACATAGAATCCCACACTACAGAAATACGTCTCTGAGGTGGTAAACAATCACTTAACTGACTTCTATGTACGGTGTGGTTTGCATGACCTGAAGCCTTAAAACTCTTTAGAAGCCATGTTTAAAAATCGGGGGTGGGGGGCGCACCTGAGCGGCTCAGTCAGTTGAGTGTCTCACTTTGGCTCAGGTCATAATCTCGCAGTTTGTGAGGTCAAGCCCCACATGGGGCTTGGGGCTGTCAGTGCAGATCCCCCTTTGGATCCTCTGTCCCCCTCGCTCTCTGCCCCTCCCCCGCTTCCACTATCTCAAAAGTAACAACAACAAAAAAGCTACGAGGAACTTTGAATTGTGGTGCTGTTGGAGTATGCTGTAGGTTGATTTGCTATTTGTTCCTTAATTTATCTGATCATGGGAATTTGTATGCACTTCATGGATGTGGTATCATCTTTACGTTAAGACAGTGGAGTTTATCCTACAAAGCTGTTGCTTGGAGTAAATCAATGTAGTTTTTATCTGTGAACCTGAGAAAGTACCTTAATAAATCTTACTGTGCTTCTTTTCTTGCAGCACTACAATGAACGTAGGAGCAGTGGGAGGTCTCAGACGAATTAAAAACGCTATTGGTGTGGCACGGAAAGTTCTGGAACATACAGCACACACGCTTTTAGTGGGAGAGTCAGGTATATTTTAGCTACACTGGAACTTTATCTAGTCCTTTGTCTATATTCCTCACTGTGAAAATATAAAATAGTAGATAAAACCCAACGCAAGGTCAAATTCTAGCTGTTTTGCTTAACATCTATTTACCATCAGATAAGTTACTTCTAAATTCACGCTTTTTTCATCTGTAAAATAGGGTTTTAAAAATGAGTTCATTATCTATGGGGAGATAATTGCTGGATGGAAATATGAGTCAACATCATTTCTCCTCCTGAACTAGTTGCACAGAGCGCAGAGCATTCTTAACATCAAAAGATGAGCACCAGCCTATTTTTGTCCCTTGCTTGAACGTCTTCCACGTTATATGCCAAAAATCATACCATGATCTATAATCAAATATACTTTAAAAAATTTTTTTAAACATTTTTTTAAGTTTATTTTTTTTATTTTGATGAGATATAGAGAGCAAGTAGGGGAGGGGTAGAGAGAAAGGGAGACAGAATCCAAAGAAGGTTCCACGCTGTCAGCACAGAGCCCCATGTGGGGCTCAAACTCATGCACTGTGAGATCATGACTTGAGCTGAAATCAAGAGTCAGATGCTTAACCAACTGAGCCACCCAGGCACCCCCAAAATACTTTTTTAATATATTTTTTTAGTGTTTATTTTTGAGGGGGGGAGGGAGGGGCAGAGAGAGAGGGAGACACAGAATCCAAAGCAGGCTCCAGCCCTGAGCTGTCAGCACAGAGCTGGACATGGGGCTCGAACTCATGGACTGTGAGATCATGACCTGAGCCAAAGTCGGATGCTTAACTGACTGAACCACCCAGGTGCCCCCCAAAATACGGTTTTTAATGTTGTATTAGCTAATAACTCCAGTAGGTGTCTTTCAATTGTGCCGAAATCCAGAATTAAAAACTGCCTGACAAACAAAAAGGTCTGTTTGTTACTCATGCATAGAATCCAGTTGGCCCCTTGTGTGGGGTCTCAACACTGGGTATGGCGCCCTAGTTAGAACAGTAAGATTCTGTGTCGGTGAGCGGGGTGCTTTCCCTTTTGTGATGTACAGGAAGAGGGATTGTGAAGGGGGTGGAACAGAGAACTGTCACCATACGCACCCCAGGGTGTCAAGAACATCAGTTGAAACTGCCTTAACACCGTTCCCATCTAGATATTGCTCTGAAAGTCTTTGCGCGACCCAGGATGGTATACCCCACTTAAGAGACCGCTAACCGAGAACACTCCACGTACATGTGTTTTCTTTAGAAAACCGTGCTTAACTAATGTACATTTTCCTTCTCTTCCTAATCTCCAGCCACCAAGTTTGCTGAGAGTATGGGCTTTATCAGTGAGGATTTATCTACCAATACTTCCCGAGCCCTTCATTCAGATTGGCTTGCTCGGAATTGCCAGCCAAATTACTGGAGGGTATGTAGACATAATTCTTACAAGCAGATCATTAGAAAATACTCAGTGACATCCTGTCTGTCCTCTGTTGCCTAAGGTGCTGGTTATCACCCTGGCTGCACTTTAGAAACAGTGACTGAAGGTGACTCTCTGGGCATGGATGTTCATGAACGTTCCTTAGCTGCTTCTCATGCACATCTCTGGTGGAAAACTCCTGGTTCCTCGCAGTAGCTTTCAAACTGACGGATGTGCCGCAGGAAGAGGGGGCGTCCTCAGTCAGACCTGCTCTGCTTGTTATTTCCTTGTGACAGAAGGTTCCAAGTCTAAAAAAAATCAAAGTTTGGAAATCATTCATTTAGAATATGTCTTACATTTTGTCTCTGTGGAGTATACCCCTTATCTTACCCTTATTTGACTGGATCTATACTATTTGGTGTCTAGTGTGTTACTGCTGGGATAATTTATCCTTAAACCACTGGGACTTTGAGCATAAATCAGGTTTTCTTTGCCATCCAGAACCCTTCTGTGGCCTGCCTTGGTCTCATCTGTTTCTTCCTCCAAATCCTAATTACGTTTGAGTAACTAAGGAGTCTCTGGGCTTAGTTAGCATCTAAAAGCGACAAATGGATAAAACCAGGTCAGGGGAGGCACTAAGTGTGCTAATGAGTAAGACATAGGTAGTAGGTTTCTTGATCAAATACTAATCCACATATACAACCTAAATTAATGGATTTGGATTATTTTCTTGTGTCTTTGTGATCCACAGAGGAATCGACAAGTACAACTTAGAATATGTTCACACAAACCTAGCTTTGAAATAAAGAAGGGTTTTGGTTTTTTTTAAATTTAAAGTTAATTTATTTATTTGAGAGAGAGAAAGAGAGAGAGAATCCTAAGCAAGCTCCACACTATCAGCATGGAGCTGGATGCAGGGCTTGATCTCACGACCAGGAGATCGTGACCTAAGCTGGAATCAAGAGTCAGATGCTTAACCGTCTGAGCTGCCAGGAGCCCCAGAAATAAAGAAGTTTTTTAAAATAGATTTCCCTTTAAATCTCAGAATTCTTCATTGGCCAGGGAACAAATTCTGAAATTTAAAGGTAGGGCTGTGTACCTGATTCCTTTGAGGATTAAGATCTAACAGAAAAAAAAAAATCTTCATTTGTATCTGCCACTGTGCTGAGAACTTTAGCCATAGAAGGAGAAAAATCAGGGATCGTTTCCAGACATAGATGTCTATTATTCTACGTTATGTAATTCTGAGATAAGACTAGGTATTCAATAGAATTATATCTATCTGTTCACATAAGACTCAGCTAATCTTTGGTTTTTAATTCATAGCTTTCTGTTACCAGACACCCTTTTGGTTTCTTGCTCATGTTTAGTCATTGTATGGAACTGCTTGCCAATTTCTAAAATGAACTTTCCTAAAAAATAAAACTTAAATCTTGTTTGCAGAATGTTGTGCCAGATCCTTCAAAATACTGTGGACCTTACAAACCACCTAGTATCTTAAAGCAAGATGGTCCTACCTATAAAGAAACAGGAGATAATTACAGTCATGATACAATTGGTAATTTGCCTTTTATATAACTTTTAGGGTTAAAGTTCAGCCTTTTTTTTTTTTTTTTTTTTATTTTTTTTTTGAGGGAGAGACCATGTGAGCCGGGGAGGAGGCAGAGGGATAGAGATAAAGAATTTTAAGCAGGCCCCACACTCAGCTCAGAGCCCAATGCAGGTCTCAATCCCACGACCCTGGGCTCATGACCTGAGCTGAAATCAAGAGTTGGAGGCTTAACTGACTGAGCCCCTAAGGTGCCCCAAAGTTTGGCCATTTTTAATTGCCTTCCTGTAGTTCTTAACTTCTTTATCCCTATTTACAGTGCCAGATGGTGATTTTAACTGTTTTAACTGCTAAATAAGCGTGCACACACATTCTTTTCATCACATCTATTTACATTTTGGTAAATTACTTTATACAGGGCTCCTAACATCTAGTGATTATCCACTTGTAGATTTTTAAATCTTTATTTGATATTTAGTTGGGTTTTTTTGTAGTTTTTATTTATTCATTTACTTAAGTAATCTCTTTACCCAACATGGGGCTCGAAATCAGGACCTTTGGATCAAGAGTCACATGTTCTTCTGACTGAGCTACTCAGGTGCCCCTATTTGATGTGTAGTTAGTTAGTTCTTTAATAATTTTATGTTGTTTGCCATATCTGAGCTATAATGTTGAAAATTTCCCTTATTCTATATCAGTGATTTTTTTTTTTTTTTTTTTTTTTTTTTTTTTGGAATTACCTTTGAAAGGTAACTGAGTAACTTGAAGAGTAAGGATATGGAAAGTCTACCAAATGATGCTGACACTGGGTTCTGAAACAGTACAAATGACACAGCCAGTATAAGTTTCAGTATTCCTGAGCTTCCTATTTTCTTCTACCTGAAATTAATGAATGAGGATATTTATATTACCAACAGCTCAATTATTTCTTTATACTTGAGGTAAACCTCAGAGTTGATACAATGATTTTTTTTTTTTTTAACTTCTAGGCATGGTTGTAGTCCATAAGATGGGGCGTACTGCTGCTGGTACATCTACAAATGGTATAAAATTCAAAATACATGGGTTAGTGTTTCGAAAAGAACAGATCTCGCAAATATGTATTGAGTGTAAACCAATATGTGCAAGGTGCTAACGGGAGATGCAAAACATAAAGCACAACCCTACCCTCACAGCTGAGATAAGTAAATGTGAATGAAAATAAATTAGTACGTGCTAAGTGCCACAGGAGTGGGCGTCACAGTTAGTGCTAGGAGCTCAGGGATGGGAGTGGTGCCTGAGTAAGCAGGGCAGGCAGTTGGGGAGACCAGCAGAGAGATGCTGGGGGCTGAGCCTGAGCCTCAGGAGGGGAAGGGAGCTTGAGTAGTACACGCTGGAGTTCAGGGCTCCCCCTGGAGGGGAGAGAAATAGCATGAATGTCGGGTACCTGGGAGGAGGACCGGAGCCAGATTTCAGAGAGTCCTGAGTCACTTTAAAGATTTCTGGATTTTGTTTTAAAATAGCAGAAAAACACTGAAGGTTTATTACAAGGAAAAACCTTGGTAAAATTTTGGCACGTCAGATAGAAAGCAGGAGTAGATTATAGACGAGGAAAACCACTTTGAACCTATTGAGATAATCCAGAAATCTGATGATAAAGGATAGTAATAATTGAACAGTCACTGTAAATCTGTGCCATCCTCATATATAACCAACTGGTATCCAATTCTTACATAATTAGGTTTATGGAAACCTTAGCTGAAAAACTAATGAAAATCTTTGATCTGTGTGTTCTGATGAAGAATTTACTTAAAACGATCCTGAGTGGCGAATTAGAAACAGCCCCTATTGTGGAAACCTCTCATAAAACAGTGTGTGCATGCACGCTCGGTCTCCTGTCCTAAATCACTGTGCTGTGCCCTCACACAGTCGAGTCGGAGATTCACCGATACCTGGAGCTGGTGCCTATGCCGATGATACCGCAGGAGCAGCCGCGGCCACTGGGGATGGGGACATCCTGATGCGCTTTCTACCAAGGTGTGAGTCCTCACATCTCTGACCCTTGGAGATCCTTAGGGGAGGTGTTGTCTGTCAAGACAGAAAGTAATGGTTTGTGCCACGCAGTCTGATTTTGTGGGTACCAGCCCTGCTTAGAAATCCTACCTCCACACTCTCCACCTATCATTTTTGATGATAATTTAAATTAAGTAACCATTGTCCTCTGAAATAGAATATTTCTTGCTTTACTTCGCAGATGAGAACACTTATGATGCATTTAAATAATTTATGCAAGGCCACTGAGTAAAGGAAGGGTGATAATTGGCGATAAAAGCGGGGAAGTCAGTCACGGTGTGCAATTCATTACTGAAAGATGATCATTACGACTGGATGTTTTGCACATGCCCAGTATTTCCCCCACTGATTGTAGCCCCATTTCCTGTTTAAATAGAACCTCTCTCTTTTTTTTTTTTTTTTTTTATCACTTCTGGCTGTTGTTACTGGGTAGCAGTTACTCAGCCAGAGCCAAAGATAATAGTCCTCATCTGAAATTGAGGGACAGATTAGCTGAAAAGACAGACATGGGGTCAAGGTTTACTTCCTTTCGTGTTGATGCTTTCACAGGTGCTACCACCTTCTCTTTATGTATTTCATCACACATGTGACAGCTCGGATGGTTTTAGGTGTCTTAACTTCACGCTAACACCCTTGGACTTTGTTCTGTGATGCTTACGTTTCGCCTCTGTTTAAACCAGCTACCAGGCTGTAGAGTATATGAGAGGAGGAGAAGATCCGACCGTAGCTTGCCGGAAAGTGATTTCAAGAATTCAGAAGTATTTTCCAAACTTCTTTGGGGCTGTGATATGTGCCAACGTGACCGGAAGTTATGGTAAGTTTTATGTGGAATTCGTATTTGTGTGAACTTGTAAATGTTGTTGCAAACATACGCTAAAAAATACTCTGGTGGATTTTTGCTGCAATACAATGGAAACAGGGACCGTATCGGGCAGGCACCAGGTAAATGTTAATTGTTGATCCGTCAAGACCCCCAGAGTCCTTAAATATACCTAAACCCCCCCTTTGGTTGACTGCTAGTGGTTATGACCTACTCTTTGGCTCTTAATTCTTATCTTTGACATTGGTCCTACATCAGGTTTAGCTTCAGCTCCAGTACATGCTGAGATGGGCTAACTCTAGTCAGATGCTTTTATTAATTCGAGGTCGATAGGGACAAATTATCTTCCCTGCTTCTTTTCCATTCATTATATTAATGTCTCAGTCATTTAGACCTTCTTGGGGCTCCAAGGTACAAAATGTATTACTAATTAGTAAACCAAAGAAGTTGGCAGAATTATTTTTGCACGGCATTTGAGGCATGTCCTTTGCTTCATTTACTTTCTATATGAGCCTATCACCGTTTCAAAGTGTTTCAAGATCAACCACTGCTGCTTCTCATTAGTGCATTTTCAGATGGGGAAGAGATACAGCTTACTGATCAATATAACTTATTAGGTTAGACTGCTTATTATTGTTCTTTGATCTTTTCCTTCCCACAGTTCTGTATTTGAAAAACTTGTTTGAGGAATTCCTTATTCTTTTTTAAGTACTGAGATACCAAAGTCAATAGACGTTATGGGCGGGCGGGGGAGAAGGCTTTACATTTAAAGTAAGTCGGTTTGATTGATTCGGTGTTAAGAAACCGTAGAAGGCTCAGAGTTGGATTTAACAAGATGTAAAAATGACAATTATATAATGGGAGATGAATTTAAAATTGACTCGTTCCTTAAATTATTGGCATTAGAAGAGGCCCCTGCAAGGTGTTTGCAGAGGGTGGGGGGGGGTGACGGGGAAGAAGCCCCCTATTGCCATAGGGGTGTGTGGCTGGTAGGGCAGCAGGGAACCACGTCAGTGAGGCTAACTGGATTAGACACAGAGTGTCTTAACAAAGAGCTCGTCTGGCTCTGCGTGGGAGTAGAAAAGTAGGAAAGAACAGGGAGAAAGGGGAGGGGAGGATTAGGAATGGATCATGGTCACGTCCTAGTGGCTAGGGAAATAAAATGTGAAGCCCTTGCCTAAAAAAATTATTTTTTGCCAAGAAAAGGATATGAAAACAAAGTAGTGGTAGCAATGACCGCGTGCGTGCCTAGAGTCCCAGATCAACCTGTATTCTGAGGTTCAAAGAGATGGCTTTCTCTCACGGACCGCCAGCTAGTCCGTGCACAAAGCATGCTTCTGCGTGGCTCTGTTCGCGTTGGGTTCACGACCGCCAGCAGCAAGGCGAGGAAGCTACGCGTGTATTGACCGTACTCACGTGCGTTCTGTTTACCCGGATAACTTTCTCTCTTCTTGGCCCCAGGTGCCGCTTGCGGTAAACTTGCAACATTTACTCAGTTTAGTTTCATGGTTTATAATTCTCTAAAAAATCAGCCGAGTGAAGAAAAAGTAGACTGCATCTAATCCTTCTCGTCTGTCAACATCTCTGTTTAAAGAAGAAACAAAGGCTGAAGAGGTCACGCACTGTCCTCCTCTCACGTGCCTCGTGTATCCTACCTTCTCTGTGTAAGAGAAGCACAAAAATAAACGTGCGCTGAATTAGCACTTGCGGTTTCTACATCGGAAACGTTTTTGATGATCTTTTTATCTAAGCTTTGTATATGCCCTGAACATGAATGTGTGTGTGTATTTTCTGTATGTTTAAATTTTAAGTGATACTTGGATCTCTGCTAGTGTTTCAAGACATTGCAACTTTGGGGATTAATTTCCATAGTGACATATTGAGGCCAAAAGGACTAATGGGTGTTTGGACACTTACAGTAATTAGCATACCCAAGTTTTTAGACTCTAAGAACAACCTAACAATGAATCACAGCATGATTAGTCCGGATTCACTTTCATTACCTTACAGTGATGGGTCTCTTATCACTGATTATCAGTTTTACGTAATGCTCCCTACTGACTGGAAGAGGAAACAATGCTGTTAATAATAAAGTTGATTTTTGCATGTATTCGAAAATGTTGGGCGGTCTTCTGATGAGCAATTGTGTTAATTTTGTTTCTTTTTCTTTTCCTTCCCCCCTCTGATGGAGTTCTTGGCGTGTGAAGTTTTTTCTCCAGAAAAATCTCTGATCTTTTAGCTACTGATATCTAGTATGATAATTTGTTCTGAACATGTTTTCTGGCACTTGAATGATACTATGGTGTTACGAATCTCATGTGTAGAGGTTGGTGATGGCACTTAGAAACAGGCAATGGAGCGCCTGGGTATCTCGGATGAGCAGCTGACTGTGACTCAGGTCATCATCTCACAGTTCGTGAGTTCGAGCCCCACGTCGGGCTCTCTGCTGACAGCTCGGAGCCTGGAGCCTGCTTCGGATTCAGTGTCTCCCTCTCTTGCTACCCCTCCCCTGCTTGCTCTCTCTCTCTCTCTCAAAAATAAACAACAACAACAAAAGAAATAGGCACTACAATGGCGTCTAGCTTGGTATTGTTTTCGTCAGCATTCAGTCAACTATCTGGCAACGAGAGGTGCACACGTGCCTTTCTAGCATCATCTTTTCCTTCAAAATCATCTTTTACACCGGGAGTCATTCTTAAACCTGTATGTACAATATTCTTCTCAAAGCGTAGTATATCTGCTCTGATCTTTTTCTGCACTCATCGTAATATGCAGTGTTCTTTATAACTTAGGGCTAGAAACCTATAGTTTTCAGAATGCTTTCAGGTCACTTGTTCTCAGACCTGGCCTGTATAATTGCCTGGAGAACCTCTTCACAAACACCCTCAGCTCGAGCTGTGAGAACCTAACGGCATCTTGAACCGATCTGCCTTGAGGACCTGTGTGTGACCCGAAGACTTCTGGAACACAGCCCCAGCCCCGCCCCCCCCCCCCCCCCCACACACACAAACACACACACATTTTTTTTGGTATAGTCACACCTTAAAGTACATCCTTGGGGCAAAACATCCTTGACCTGCTCTGGAGATGGGACCACGATGCTTAAACATTTCCTTCTGGGTGATTCCCCCAGCCACTAGGGCTGTAAAAAGCAGTTTTACAGGAGGTGGGGTTGTGAACCTCTGCTTATCTTGCAGCTTCCCAAGATACGCGTCTGGCCCTAAGTCTCCTCAATAAACCATTTCTTGTCAAGCTGGACTTGGCAGCCTTTTTCTTCGGTCTTAAGGCGGCTTTGGCCTTTGGAGGTCATTCTGCAAATACCTCCTTTTCATGGGACACTAGCCCATCAAATCAGAGTCTTTACAAATCAAAGTCGGAAATCTGGAATTAGCAGCGACTAATGGGAACTTGTAAACTAAGAGAGAAATAATCCTACAGCTTTACACTCTCAGACCAGAAGAGAAAATCTTAACTTTTGACGGTTCTCATGAGGTATGTGGATTTGTGTAAACCTGACATTGAGCCTTGGAACAGGGAAAGGATACCAGATTCAAACTTGCAGAATGTTTATGTTAAGGTGGGGCCCGTTTTGTGTGGTGGCTATCTGTTCACATTTTAGGCAGCCAGGTGCTACCAGCAGAAAAATGGGAAGTCTTTATGACCTATCATTCCCCAGCAAATTAGAGGAGTTTAGCTGATAAAAACAACCCACTTATGTTTTTAAAAAGTATTTTTTCGGGGCACCTGGGTGGCTCGGTTGAGCTTCTGACTTGGGCTCAGATCATGATCTCATGGTTTGTGAGTTCAAGCCCCATGTCAGGCTCTGCACAGAGCCCGCCTCGGATCCTCTGTCTCCCTCTCTCTCTGCACCTGGCACCATTCTCTCTCTCTCTGTCTCAGAGATAAATATTTAAAAAATATATATTTACTCTTTCACTTTTCTTCTTCCTGATGGAAATAATTTCCCTGTATATCTCATGTAGAAAGACAGAAATGGAATTAGCTTTGGAAACACTATTTTTAGGTTCTAGATTTGAATACCGTATTATTTCAATGCTGCAGATGTGTTATCTTTTCTTTTGAAAAGCTAGAAATGCTTTGTTGTCCCTGGTGATGTGCACAGAGGGAGCTCACCTCTTTGATGATGAGCTTCTGGTTAGCAGCGTTCCCTGGGGTTCGCAGGGAAGACACGTGGGAAACTAGTGCAATAGCACAGTTTGAAGAGAGAATCGTGAGCCAATCATAAATGGAACTTAGAACTGGTAAAACTTGGTGAAAACGAGAAAGTGCGTGGGACGGCAACCCTGGAAACATTCATCACGACCTAACTTTTTATGGCAAACAGTAGTCGGGGGTTTGCGTCACATCTATCCTGGCTGTGCCTCTGTGTAGGTGCGAGGCTATCAGGTGCTTGGGGTCAAGGTAAGATCAGACCGCAACACTTTCCTCTCCATTCTGCCAGGTTGGCTTTTTGTTTTTGTTTTGTCTTTGACCCCACAGAAAATGTTCTATTCCTTGCCTATTACTGTCTATTACTACTTCGGAGAAAATAAATTGTCCTAGCACACACACGACTAGTCACCTTTAAGTGTTTCTGAGAACATTAACGCTGCCACTTGGATTTCGTTAGTCAGGTTTTCTATACTGTGTGGATACAAAGAGTTACACACACCCTTCCCACCACCTCATTCTGTTCCTGCCTCTTCCGCTCTTGTCTTTCAGCTTTCCTTTCCGGTAAGGTTTCTAACATAACAAAGGAGTTTCCTGGGCTTTAATTGGGGTATTATCTTAGCTCAGTTTAAAAACAGCCATCAGAAAAACAAAGCATTGTGGTGTCAACAGTGTCAAAGTTTCTTGATTGTTACCCTAGATGAACAAGACTCAGCTGTTTGGTATTTTTTAGCACGACAGGTAAAGAGGAAAACCTTAGCCACAACTAGGTAATAAAGATGTTGGTAATTGCATCTTCATTTATTTACTTTGATTAATCCCTGGAATAATTTTTTTTTTTTTTT
>NC_064811.1:191969647-191980630 GCF_023721935.1 Panthera uncia
GGGGGGAGTGGATAGAAAGAGGAGGCGTGGTCCCTTCCAGCAATGCTGTGCAAGGGGTGGGGCCCACCCTTCTCGCCCAGAGAACAAAACACCCTGTGACAGCAACCACAATGTGGGGTCCATAAGTCAAGAATGAACTTTCTCATCTCTAATTGAAGGGAGAGAGAACACTTTGAGAACACAATAGAAACTGCATCAATGAGCTGGTTCCTAATCACGGGGTTCGCTCTGAGGTTTTACATTCTCTGAACGCATGAAATTGTGAGCTGTAAAAAGAGTTATTTTAAAGGATTTCAATGAAATCAGTACAATTGTCTGGGTAAAGATTTTAATAACAAGGGGTAGGAAGGATAAAGAAGAGAAAAAATTCAGCATTTTTCTGTTCCACCTGCAAAGATATTCTTACAGAAACCCTCCCTTTCAGTTTATGAAGTGCTTGGACTGAATAACAAACTCAAAAGTTGCTGAAATCTGCATAAAACAAAGCTTTATTGAATAATTCATTAGAAATAGTAGAGAACAGATGTGATCATCTCAGTTTTTTGAGATACAAAGGCACATACTCTTTTAGCACAAGCATGTTTTCACTCCTCGTTTAAGAAAAAAAAAAAAGGACTGAACAGAATATTAGCATGGTTTACATGCAAAGCCTGGCAATTCCTTTAAACCTTGCAGAAAGAAAGCATTTTACTTAGGAAATCTCAAGATGGAACAAGATATACAGCTTTGTATAATTAGCCGCCTTTGAACTCAAAATCAAAATTCAGTCTTACCAATAGGTCTTGAAGTCAGGCAAGCATCACAAGCCTTCGAAGACGGCCTGTTTATGAGCGTGCAGACCACACACGTCCACTGCTCTTCGGATTTCCGAGCCACATGGTCCCCTCTGCTGGATGGCCAGGTGACCATAGTGTTTCTCCTTGGCAGCGTGCTACCAGAGAATTTTGTAACGTTAACCATTACCACTCTTACGGTTGCCTTGTTCCTATACATTCAGGGTATTTTAGAAACTCTTACAGAAACATTAACGTCCAAATGTGTACAAGCCCTAACTATCTCAGAATAAAACGTTTCCGCTTGCGTCCTGCTGACTGCTATTAAAGACAGAAATAACAAATAAAAGTTTTTGTTTACAGTCAGAGCTGTGGTTTTGTTTTTTTAAAACCCTCTAAGAACATTTGACATAACCACTAGGAAGCATTTCTCAAATAACGTTTTAAGTAAGCGGCACTCTTCCCAAAGCCAACCTAAGATATCTCTGTTCAACCCAACTAGCGGGTGGGGATGAAGCAAAGACTTGGGCAGAAATTAGAACGTGGAAAGCAGAACGAGAAACATTTTACACTTCCTTCATGTCCAGATCTCTCCAGAATTTCTCAACACTATCCACTAAGCACTACACCAAATAGCTGATCTGTAACGAAGAAAAAGATCCCCAGCCTCGGCGTACCTTCCTTCGGGCAAATCTGTTTCATGTTAGATATCTAATAAGATTAGTAAGAAAACAGTAAAACCAACCCTGATTTTTGGACACAAAAGTGAATCATGATTTTCCAACTGGAGTTCCTGACTGGTTATTTGTCGTTACACAAAATGCCTTTAAAAGCTCTGATAAAGTCCTACTCTTAAACACATCGTGCCGGGATGCCTGGGGGGCTCAGTCGGTTGAGCGTCTGACTTGCGCTCAGGTCACGATCTCATGGTTCACGACCTCGGGCCCCACATCGCGCTCTCTGCTGTCAGCTCGGAGCCCGCTTCAGATCCTCTGTCCCCCTCTGTCTCCCTCCATCTCCCACTCACTCTCTTTCTCAGTCTCTTGCTTTCTAAATAAATAAATGAATAAATACACGTACAAAACAACAGCACCCCGTTCTGTAGAGCATGTCACGTGGGTAAGCACCACG
The DNA here is from genome assembly GCF_023721935.1 of Panthera uncia. Classification (NCBI taxonomy): domain Eukaryota; kingdom Metazoa; phylum Chordata; class Mammalia; order Carnivora; family Felidae; genus Panthera; species Panthera uncia. The sequence continues at coordinate 191,971,552 of NC_064811.1, forward strand.
GCAGCATCACAGGTCCCTTTATTCCCAACATTAATACAGAAAAAGCTCTTTTGGTAAAAGCCACGGTGCCTTACATCTCACAACATGAGTTCTTTGACTCCCAGAGGTACCTGGTCTCCTGTAACATTTTGCTCCTTACATATAATTACACCAGTTGTTGAATTCACCCTTGTCTGGTGAAATAACAAACAACATAAGCAAATCTGGAAATCAGACACATGTCACTGTGGCCCTTTGATGTTTACTGACTTTTTTCTTATTCCTATGGAATACCAGACCTTCCACAGAATTTGCTTGACCTAACTCCTGCCCTCCTCCCAAATTACTCTGAAAGGCAGCAAGATGCATTTATTCATAATGAAATAAACACAATTTAAGTAATCCTCAGATTTTCAACAAGCTCCAATTTTTCACCTCTCTTATCTTCTAGCCTATAGATTTCACTAACCATTAAGCATATATTCACTGTGACCTACATACGGCAGCCTTGGAAGCATTTTTCCCCTTACTGCTCCACTGTTAATCACTACCGAGAAATTCTTTCCAATCCCCACTTGGATGCGCAACAGGAATTTCCAATTTCATGTAGTAGTGGACTGTGGAATGGTGTCCTGAAGGCATCGCATCATAATGCCAGGAACCTGTAAAGGTGAATTTACAAAGAGGACCTTTGCAGATGTCCTCTTGACATGGGGGAGATTACCCTGGATTATCTGGGTGGTCCCTTACTCCAAATACAAGTGTCCTTGTAAGAGAGAGGCAGAGGGAATTTGATACCCATGCAACAGAAGGCGATGTGACCAGAGAGGCAGAGACCGGAGTGACGCAAACCACAAGCGAAGGAAGCCGGGCAACCACCGGAGGCTGGAAAAGGCAGTGGGTTCTCCTCTAGCGCCTCTGGAGGGAACACAGCCCTGCCCACACCTTTGGCCCCAGGGAAACTGCTGTTGAACTTCTGGCATCCACAACTGTGCGAGAATACATTTCAGTTGCTTTAAACTATCAGGTTTGTGGTAGTTTGTTATGGCAACCACAGGAAGCTAGTGCAAATAAAATGCATGATCACTTCCCCAGCCCCAACACACACACACACACACACACACACACACACACACACACACTCCTTTGCAACTGCCAGTCTGTCTCATCTCAGTAAACGCCATCACTGTGCACTCCACCCGTCAGGCCAAACACCCACAAGAAGTCATTCCTAACACTTCTTACCCTCACATCCCACATCCAATGCACCAGCAAATCGCGTAGGCTCTGCTCCAGGGGCAGACTTACCCTGAAGCTCAAGAAGCTTCCGTAGCTCAGTGTGTTCTCCTCTAGGGACCGGAGTGGGGACCGGGAACAACAGAAGCAGGAACCCCAGCCGCCTGCCGGGGGCCGACAGCACCCTCGGTGGTGTCGGCCCCGGGGTTCTTGGTAGGCGAGGCCCGTGCCCCGCCAGCACTATCCCGCACCTGCCCGGCGCCAGGGACCACGTGCCCCGGTGGCGTCGGGAGCCGCTGCACCGTCTCGCCTTTCAGGAGAAGGACCCGAGACAGCCCGCCCATCCTTCGCTCAAGGGCCAGGGTGACCCAGGCTGCAAGGCCATCCACCAGGCGCACCCCCCCACCACCAGCCCAGGACCAGCCTGGAAGAGGTGAGACGTCAGAGGCAGCCGAGGGAGAGCCGAGGGCTGGCTGTCTCCTCCAAGGTCCTCGGGCCACCAGCATCAGCGTCGTGTGGGAACTTGTCCGACACCCAGACTCTCAGGCCAGGCCCTCCCCGGGCCTTCGACTTCGGGGCCGAGGCCCAGCCATCTGTGCGGACAGCCCTCCACAAAACTGTGGTGCACACGGACGTTTTAAGAACCGTCGCTCCGAGGGCCTCCCCACAGACAGCAAGTGGCGCTTGAGCAAAACGGTACAGGGCAAGCGAGAGATGTGCCACCACCGACAGCCGATTGTGAAGCCAAAGGACGATCTGCTCGTCTATCGATAATGAAAAAATACGATGCTGTTGATGGTGAAACTACAAGGCAAGAAGGAGGCAAGGAGCCAAAACATGGAAGAAGGTAATCACCCAGCCGTGGCAGGTAGCTGAGAGAGTCTTACTTGTCTGATGTCTGCGGTGTTTAAAAACTAAGATTTGTTATCTATTTCTTATTCTAAATATTCACAGTAGGAGCAAACTTTGCATTCATACTTTTTAATATTTTTTTTTCATAAAGAAGTCCCCTAAATTGTTTAAGTTTCAGTCCTTAACCCTACCTGAACTTCTAATATAGCCTAAGGGGCGCCTGGGTGGCTCAGTCAGTTAAGCGTCTGACTTTGGCTCAGGTCGTAATCCCACAGTTCATGGGTTCGAGCCCCACATCAGGCTCTGTGCGGACAGCTCAGAGCCTGGAGCCTGCTTCAGATTCTGTGTCTCCCTCTCTCTGCCCCTCCCCCACTTGCACTGTCTCTCTCTCTCTCTCTCTCTCTCAAAATAAAAAAAGAAACCATTTAAAAAAATAAAATAAAAAGAGCCTAAACTGAACCATTTTTTACCACCCCACCCCACCCCAGCCCACCCCAGCCAAGCTGCCATCATTTACCACTGGCACTAGTGAGGGCACCCAGATGTCATTCCTTCACTCTGGTCACACCACAGTCCCTTTTCCACACAGTGGCCGCACGATCCTCGTAAAACACAAGTCACTTTACGTCATCCGTCTGCTCAAAACCTTCCAGTGGCTTCCCGGCTAACTCAAAGTCAGTGGACCCCACGCTGCCCACGGTGACCACCTGACACAGGAATCGGTTACCGCTCTCCCGTTCCACACCTCCGATGCATCCTAGCATACTCAGAATAAAACCACAACTTCTTCTCACGGCCGGGCGGGCCCTGCGAAGTGGAGCAGCCCTGCGCCCACATTCACTCTGCTCCGCTCAGTCACGCCCGCCTTCTTTCTCTCCATGACACCAGAGACTTCTTCATGCTTCTCCAGTCGCCTTCTCCTCCGCCCCTGACCTTTACAAGACATCAGACCTTCTCAAAAGTCTCCTCAGGGACTTCATCCACCCAACCTGTTGAATATGAGCTTCCCTGTCGCCACGTGTCCCCTCGCTGAGGCTGATGCTTCTTCCGAGCACTGCGTGTCATTATCTGACATCTTACACATACATGGACGTAGAGCCTTTTCTTAAGAAGATCTCCTCCCACTGCAATATAGAGTTCCACGGATATGCCACAAAGAGAGGTTTAATGAACGAATTTTTCCAATGTTATCTACTGAATTTGCTTTCTGGAAGATCACCATTTCTTGGCTGTCATCCCTCAAGCCTCACCTGCTCTAACGGCCTGGATGTCCCTCTCTAAATCACTTTCCAGGGCTCTTCCAAAAGGCTCCTTTTCTTCTTCTCATCAGCAAAGTGAAAGCAACCTCAAGGCTTTCTCCGGGACTTTCCCTGCTTCTCTTAGGACATACTCTCAGTGACTGCAAACACTAGCGGGTTCAACTATGATCTCAGGTTATCAGGTAATGGGGAGGGGCTGTGTTCTTAGAAACCAAAGGCTTAAGATACAGGTGGAGGATGAGGGTGTCGCCAAGGAAATCTTTGCCCTTCTCAACGGAAACTACGTACAAGTACGGGAAACAACTCATTTTGCTTTGTCGAAACAAAACAGACTATTTTTTCAAAGGTAGAAATGTACACATTAATTCAAAAAAAAAAAAAAGAAAGTTAGGTAAAATAAAGCACCATTTAAAGAACGTTTGAATAAAAAGAACACCCAGGGGCGCCTGGGTGGCTCAGTCAGTTACACGTCTGACTTCGGCTCAGGTCGTGATCTCACAGCTTGTGGGTTCGAGTCCCACGTCTGGTTCTGTGCTGACAGCTCAGAGCCTGAAGCCTGCTTCAGATTCTGTCTCTCTCTATCCCTCCCCTGCTCACACACCCTCTCTCTCTCTCTCTCGAAAAATAAACATTGAATAAAAAGAACATCCATGCTGCTGCCCAACTGCTATTTCAATGGAACCGACTGCTACAGGGCCCCTTCCTCACGGGACACCGATACTTCCCGGGGTGACTCCAGTCTCACCGGGACCCTCCCTCATGGGGCACGGGGCCTTCCTGGGAGCCCTCCAGAACATGCTTCTTCTGCTGAAAGGAATTTGCTATCATGAGTCTTGAGAGAAGAGGCTTAAGCAGGAAGCACCTTAGATCTGCCTTTATTCTTTCCACCTGTTCTGTCTGTGGAGTGCCCAGCCAAGGGCGCCTCGGTGGGTTCCGGTTCCCGAGACCGGAGCTTTTACACCTTTTTACTAATCCCATGAATTACACCAATGTTCGTTTTGGCTACAAGACCCACAGATTCCCATGCTAGTGTAAAATAATTTGAGCTGGGTTTCTTTCCTTGTACTCAGAAGAATCCCTTTTAAATTATGTTTTTAAACATGACAACTGTGTGATCAAACTCGCTTCCCAAAACAAGGCTATCCTATCAAGACTAACCCGTTAGAGATTTTCCTCATTCATGTCTCCTAAGTGCCTTGTGATTGCTCCGTTTCCCCTCAGACATCTCTGCCAGCTCAGACCTGCCTTAAGAATTGGCTCGAAGGGGCATCTGGGTGGCTCAGTCGGTTAAGTGTCTGACTTCAGCTCAGGTCATGATCTCGCGGTTCGTGAGTTTGAGCCCCTTGTTCGACTCTGTGCTGACGGCTCGGAGCCTGGAGCCTGCTTCGGATTCTGTGTCTCCCTCTCTCTCTGCCCTTCCCCCCTCACACTCTCTCTCAAAAATAAATAAACATTAAAAAAAAAAAAAGAACTGGCTTGTGAACATCAGTAACTTCTCATTAACTAGCAACCAATTCTCAATACTTTCCAAATTAGATGGTTTTCAGAGACCTGAACGTGTCTCCTGGTAGGAACAAACACCCCCCCCCCCCCCCCCAACGGCAGCTCTCCACATGCATGTTCCTGCCTCATGTCCTGGAGGAATTCCTTCCACAGATCTCAAAGGTCACGTTCTTCACCTTTCCTTGCCCTCCGCAAAGCGGAAGAACGACTCCACTGCTATTGGTACAAAAGTGCCCTCTGCAGCACTTCCATTCTAAAGCCGGGGGGCGGTTAATGATCTACTTACTCATTCACTCCCCACCTTAGTCTCTGACGGGCTAAATTTTAACTGTTTTTTTATGTTTATTAATTTTGAGAAAGAGAGAAAGAGCATGCACACACGTGTGAGCGGGGAGGGGCAGAGACAGAGGGAAAGAGAGAATCCCAAGCAGACACAGAGCAGACCCTGACACAGGGCTTGCTCCCACAAACCGGGAAATCGCGACATTGAGCCGAAACCAAGAGTCGGACGCTGACCGACCGAGCCACCCAAGCACCCCTAAACTTTGTCTATGTATTTGCGGTACCTGAATTATAACAGACGCTAATTAAGACAGTAGTAACAAATTTTCAAAGATTTATAAAACAAAGACTAGCACAGAAAAGGAAAAGACATTAAAAAAAAAAAAAATTTTTTTTAAAAAAAAGAGGGGCGCCTGGGTGGCTCAGTTGGTTGAGCGTCCGACTTCGGCTCAGGTCATGATCTCGCGGTCTGTGGGTTCGAGCCCCGCGTCGGGCTCTGGGCTGATGGCTCAGAGCCTGGAGCCTGCTTCCGATTCTGTGTCTCCCTCTCTCTCTGCCCCTCCCCTGTTCATGCTCTGTCTCTCTGTGTCTCAAAAATAAATAAACGTTAAAAAAAAATTTTTTTAAAAAGAAAAGGAAAAGACAGCAGTTTCCTCATAAGGAAAAAATACTCACCTGTATATATTACGCTAGCTCGTATACAAAGAGCCAACAATAAATGGTGTAAGTATTCAGTGTGGCGTAACCCATAAAGACTGTAAAACTGGGGGAGGGCTTCATGAAGGAGTTAAATAAACTTTGTGTGATTCAAAGAATAAAAGGGATCAATGCTGTTGGGCTTTTGTATTTCTTCAACTAAATTTGAGATGACTTTAACTTAGGATGAGAAAATGGAATCAACATTAAAAATGTTCAAAACCTCATGCAGAAAATGAACAGAATACACTTCGGTATAGAAATCTCTAAGAATAGGACAAATGCTACTAGTTTTCAAATGTCTTATTATACACACATTTGTTTGTCAATATACGGTTGCTTTTCCAAATGATGTCTTAAGCTGAATGTCAATGCGTAAGTCAGAAGTAGCTTAGGAGAGAGGACGGATTGCAGGGCTCAGAATATTTGCAGCAAAGCAAGGCCTCCCCTAGCTCACAGATGCCCCTACGTCTGTTGCAGGGAACCCTTCAGTCTTTAAAACCTAGTTCCCAACAACCTTTGGAATCAACATTTACATGATAATCAACATATTTCTTTGATCATGTGGAAGAATACTTTTTGTTAAACCCCCAAAACTATCAATTCACAGAAAACAAATATAGAACATCAATCATTTATTCAGGAGACAAACATTTATCCAATGTCCTTCTGCCAGATACTGTGCCATACACATTTGGTCAGATAAGTGTACACCTATAACATTAAAACTAAGAAAACCATAAATCTGCACAATAAATATATTATCTAAATATACCTCAGATCTTGGTGGCAGTACGGTGGGGTGAAGAAGCTGAGAGGAAGAAGCTGTGAGTGGTTGGGGAGCTTAGAACAAGAGAAGGGGGGATGAAAAGGAAACCACAGGGGCAGGGAGGGCGGGGAGACTGCCGCAGACACACGGGGGAAGGCGCAGATGGGGGCCTCCCCCACAGACCGTCTCCGGCCCATCACCTCCAGCCTGTGGGCCTAAGCCTGCCATTGGGCAAGATGGCGCCTCCCTCCCCAGGGTCCACAGCTGCTTCCTTCCCTGCTTGGGCACTTATTCCTCAGCACATCACTGTGTCTTCCTGGCTCACTCTTTTGCTCCTACTCTGGATATTCCCTGAAGCTCAGACCTTGGTTCCTGCCTCTCTACATTCCCTGTGAACTGATTTCTTTTGAGTATTTCACTTAGTAAGGGCACCTGGGTGGCTCAGCCAGTTGAGCGTTGGGACTCCTGGTTTGGGCTCAGGTCATGATCCAGGGTCATGGGATCCAGCCCCGTGTCAGGCTCCTCACTGAGGATGGAACCTGCTTAAGATTCTCTCTCTCCCTCTGTGCCTCTCCCCTGCTGGTGCTCCCTCTCCCTCTCTCCAACATGAATAAATAAATAAACAAAAACAAAACAAAGACTTGCCTGTAATAACCATCAAGCCATGACCTGCCAACTGTGACAGGGCCCATCACACATCTCTTCAGACAGTCCACTGTTGCTTTACATGGACAAAATTCATCTTTTCTACTCTATCCCAACTCTCCCAGACCCTCTGAGTAAACATTTCTATTATTTGGTCTGAAACTCCTTACATCACCTTACATATCAAACCTGTCAAAATTCTCACTGACTTTTAAGATTTTTAACCCAAGTCCCGCTCCTCTTCTCCGTTGCCAGGGTCCTGACCTCAGGCCCGGCAACTGTCACTGCACCAGCTTCTTGGCCTCCCCCCCCAATGAAGAGTCCTTAATCTCCTGAGTTAGGCAATCCATCAACCATTCCCAGAACAGCTAATGATTCCTAGTCTTTGATCCCCTTCTACCTGTAAAACTGGCTCTTATGGTCCACCAACCCAGAGCCTCCTGTGGCGTGGCCTGTGTTACCGTCACCCCTCGACCATGCCGTGATTATTAACGGTCAGGGTCTCCGTGCTCCACCTTCCCAATGGTGTTTGTTTTCTCAGTTCACCAAAGTGCTAACTGTCTTTTAAAAGTAAACTTCAGGGGCGCCTGGGTGGCTCAGTCAGTTAAGCATCAGACTTCGGCTCAGGTCATGATCTCGCGGTTCGTGAGTTCAAGTCCTGCGTCGGGCTCTGTGCTGACGGCTCAGAGCCTGGAGCCTGTGCCAGATTCTGTGTCTCCCTCTCTCTCTCTGCCCCTTCCCTGCTCATGCTCTGTCTCTCGCTCAAAAATCAAACATTTAAAAAAAAAAAGAAAAGCAAACTTCACACTTTTTCTATGACATCTTTCCAGCTTTGTGTGTACATATAAACACAACATCCCTGAACTCTTACGGCACTTCATGTGCTTTGTGCCTGTACTGGTTATTTTGGCTTATGATCACATACACTACTTTATATTATTACTTTTTAAATGCTTATTTATTTTGAGAGACAGAGAGAGAAAGTGTGAGCAGAAGAAGAGCAGAGACAGAGGGAGAGAAAGAAAATCCCAAGCAGGCTCATGCTCAGCGGGGAGCTCGACGTGGGGCTCGATGCCATGGACTGTGAGATCCTGACCTGAGCTGAAATCAAGAGTGAGACACCTGGGTCAGCCACCCAGGCGCCCAACACTCCTTTATATTATTGATATTTGTCCCAGGCTTTCCCAAAGGGACCTAAAGCCTTTTACCAGGGTAACTGAGCACTGGGGAAAAGGAAGTAATCAGACGTTTTGGGGACCACTGGACACTGGCTCCAAACAGAGGCTAATTCAAAGAGACTCAAAACAGCACTGTGCTCCACTGAGAAAGTAGGGGCTTAGAGAGGTCAGGTGATCAAGGGAGTCGTAGCTCAGTTCCATCTCAGTGGGTCCCTGAACCTATCCTGTGGTTATTTCCCTAGTTCTGGAAGGCATAATTGGAATAGACATACTCAGTAGCCGGAAGAGTCACCGCGTTCTTGTTTAGCAAGCAGCCAATTATTTAACCAATAAGACAAGAATTTTGTAAAGAGATCTGGCTTAGGTTTTTTAGTATTATTTCTAACTAAAGCAAAAACCTTTGAAGAGAGTTGCATTTGTCCAATTATTGACCTATCTACACCTCCTGGTAATCATTTTACAAACAAGATAAAAACCAAACGCTAGATATTAACATCTGAACTGCATTTGTTCTACTGAATCCAGAAGTGGTCCATTTATCGTCTTCAGCTTATCCTGTTTTCTGTTGTGGTTGTTGTTTTAATTTGACAGAGAGAGAGAGAGTGTGCGTGAGCGGGGGATGGGGGAGAGAGAGAGAGAGAGAGAGAGAGGGGGAGAGAGAGAGAGAGAGGGGGAGAGAG